>NC_068395.1:17592568-17670068 GCF_023724105.1 Carassius gibelio
GGGACAGAGGATACTCGAGGTCCTTCTTAAGAAGGGCTCTGAAGACTTTTCTCCTCCCCGGGACTCCAAGGGACCCTAAAGAGGGTGAAAAGAACAAAATTATTCCATTAGTGTCCAATTTCTCGCTAATGAGCAAACAATTAAATCGTGCAGCTAAGTCTAATTTTGAAAGGTTCTTTGAAAACACTCCCTTCTTGCAGAAACACAAACAAATAGCTGCCTATAGGAGAAATACAAATTTATCAGACGTTCTAGTAAATAGCAAACTCAGACCTATGGCACCACAGAAGAAAAAGTCACTCTGTAAATACTTTGATCAGAAAAAATGGGTATTCAATCGTTCAACAAAACAAGTCTTTCAGATCTCACAGCATCTCACTCCAGTAACAGAGAACTGTATTTATTTGATTTATTGTACAAAGTGTTCCAAACAATATGTAGGCCAGACAAAAAATGCTTTAAAGGTCCGAGTCTATCAGCACACACACAACATAAAAAATAAAATAGAGAAACGTAGACACGTAGTCCAGCACTTCCTCACCCACGGCCTTGAGGCCTTCAGGGTGACTGGACTTCACTCTGACCCATTCTGGTCGTTGTGTGATAGACTCAAATTTGAAAGATTATGGATCATGAGACTGGATACAAAATTCCCAAGAGGTCTTAATGAGACTTAGCAGATCTACCTGACCTTAACCCAAACCTAAACCTAACCGACTAACCATAACACAACCTAAACCTAACCAACCCACCATATCCAAAACCTAAAACCTACCAGACACCCCAGGATTCATACCTGGATTTTACAGACCCATCCTGCACAAACCTAAACTTAACCAGACCTAAACTGAATAGCCCTGGCCTCAATAGCCCTATGAACAGCCCTTAACAGTTGGCCTGCTGTGACCTCTCTTGGTCTGTATGTGATTTGGGGGTGACCAGTGGAGGGATGGACCGTGCACAACCCAGAGTGGGACCCTCAGGGTCCTATCCTGGGAAAACTCTCCTTTTTCCTAACCCAGCCTGAGCCTCCCTCTCTGGGCCCTCTCTTCTCATGACCTCTAGTGGGTACTCAGCGGAACCACACTTTATGGACTTTCATATGTTCTTCTTTTTTTTATTATTATTAAAATAAATAAATATACACCCTAACACATATTAAAAAATTAAAATATGAATACATACTTCATGGGCACTAGAATTCATGGTTTTCATGGATTACTTATAAAGACACACGAGGTTAAATATAATACAAATATAAAAAGCATAAAAAAGCATAAAGATAAAATTATAAATACTTCATGGGCACTAGAATATATTTTTTTCAGTATCTCTCTATAAAACAGAAAGAGATGATTGTGAAAAACATATAGAAACAGAACTGAATATACATAAATATACAATAAATAAAAATACATATATTATGAGGCACTAGAGGGCTTTAATAGTCATAAATGATTAAAAAATATTATTTATGGCTACTTGGAGCACATTTGAGGGATGCATTGATTTCTTTGTTACATGCAGACTGAGGAGCTGCATTTTTCAAATTGAAAGAGGCAAAGAGCATCGTTTAAATTTGAAAAAAGCAAAGAAAAAAATTCTCTATAAAAAAAGCAACATGCATCGATTAAAAATAAATAAAAAATAAAAAATGCAACGTACATAATTCAAATTTGAAAAATGCATCGTGTGCTTGTTTGGTTTGAATTTTGTATTGGTTTGAAGGGATTGGAGGATGGCGTGCCGATGACGTCATCGACTGGCTTTGATATACCTAACGGAACGCAGTCTGAGTCAGAAGGATTGTTGCACTGCTTGCAGTAACATCTTGGTTGGTGATTTAGTAAAACGGTTATTTTGTATCTCGAGATAAAACAGAAAATTTAAAAGTTCAAGCCTGCCTGAAGAAGATACATCAAAGTATCGAAACGTCGCGATATAGGCTTGAACACAGAAACATTTATTTCCCTAAAAGAAAATATATTTTTGTTTTTTTTCCATTATTTTGAAATTTTATTTTGATCCTTTGATCTTTTTTCTCTTGATTTCATATAAAATCACACATCTGGTTCATTTCATACTGTTGAAAAAAACACTACAAAATCCAAAAAAAGTTGGTTTATCTCTTTATTGTTAAAAAAAACACAAGAAAATCCAAAAAAAAGTTAAAAAAATATAAAAGGACAAAAAAAACATTTTTTTTCATTTTCAGAAATAGAATAAAAGATTAAAAGAATACACAGTTGTGGATTTGATCGTTCAGTAAAATAAGGATGGTGTTCGTTTTTCAGAACAAGGGTCGTTTCACGACCCCTCGAGCGCGTCTGATCCCTCACACAGATAATAGGGATTTCCCCAGACGGGGACGATTTATGAGGGACGATTATTTTGTCGAGCGATCTCGTGACTTCCCATATGAGGTCATCAGACACGGAGAATCACTCGCGGGTTACAGTAACAGAGTACAGAATGAAACTCGATCGGAGAATACTGTAAATCCTTTCCGTCGTCAGTCACGTGATCGACGCCCTTTAAATCGGGGATTTAAACCCAAACAAAAGAGAGTGACTTTTGGGCAAAATAGGATTTTTTACCCCACTGAACAGAACAGGTTTACTGACCAGAGATACAGAAACACACAATATTCTCCTCGTAATGTAGAAAAGAACAGGAGACGTGAGAATGGCCAGTTTGCACAAAAATATGTTCACCAGAAAAAAAGAATGGGCCAAAAAACTCACTTTGATTCACAAAAAAATTCAGAATACTCTCCTGCTTCTCCCACTTTTCGGAGAATTATTAAGAATATGTATCATCTGATCAGATCTGTCCATCACCTCAGTAATATTGACACACGGATAGAAGATAACCAGCCTGTCACTCTTAAAAGGTTAACAGAGCTTCTTAAAAGTGTGATCAAACCCTTTGCCCCCACAATGTCCACAAAAGAATTGCTGGAGGGTAATGCAAAGAACTGGGCGTTTACGACACAGTTGGTGTTACAGCAACATTATGAGGATATCATAAAGCACACACTGGGGATCTTACGGGGAGAGACACAGAGAAAAGACTGGTTACACGCTTTTGAGATCGCTGTCAAATGGGCGATGAGAAATTTTGGCAAAAGGATCTCCCAGAGGGCAATTCGGCAGGCCGAAACTTTGGTCCTGACCGAATTGCGTTCTGGGACTCCATCCGGGTCTAGAGTACCATCGAATTCTGAAACCAGTAGCAACAGAACATTTGCTCAGGTGGTTAGTGGTGCAGATCTAGCCTCAGCTCAGCAGGGGACAGAAACGGTCAACACAGGGGTCGTCAGACCTAAGACAGGGGTCACACACATCCAGATACAAACATCGCCCACTTTAATGTCAGGCTGGTCTCCTATGAGGAACGACTGGCTTCTGGGAGATGATTTTCCACCTCTGAACCCTCCTGTACAGGCCCCTATACAGGCCCCTATACAGTCTCCTAAGGGGAAAAGACCAGAAAAGAAAAAACACCTGACAGAACAGAGACCAAAAACTCCACCAGTCGTTACAGAACAAGCTGAGAAAAATCTCTTAGTGAGTTTTGATGATGATGATGAGGAGGAGGATCAGTTAACTCCTGCACAGGGTGACAGACTGGATGATTTAGATGAGTTTACGGGTCAGCTGTCACAGGAACTTTTCTCTCCTTTTGCCCCCTCTGAGGCTGAGGCCCCGATAACCACAGGCCTGCCTTCTCTGGTCCCCATTGTAGCCAATGCAGTACATAGAGTAAATCCTCTAAGGGACACAGCTGAGAGTGCCCAGATCTTCCAAAATCCGTCAGGGTCACCAAATCTCTCAGACTTTGATTTTTCAGAATATTCTGTGACATCTCTTCAACCAGGGGCTCCTCAGGAGACAGAGAGGGGGGAAACTTCCAAAAAAATGGAAAACATTATCTCTGAAACAGAAAAAAACAGACAAGCAGAGAAAATGAGTAAAACAGTTGAAACCTCTGTAGCCGACACTCAAGGTCAAAGGGCACTACGTAGGCCGTACACGCACCTTAGAACTAACAAGAAGTTCAATGAGTGGAAACTGGCACTCAAAGAGAAACACGTGGTCATCGGGGACTCCAATTTGAGCAGGATTCCCGCTTTTGACATTCCTGATTTACAGATTGACAGTTTTCCAGGGGCTAAATTGCAGCACGCTGCCAATCTGATAGAAAAAGCTACAGTAGACACACAAGTAGAAAAAATAGTCTTGGCATTCGGCCTGAATAACCGCACACAAAGATTACGCATCTCAGCGATGAGAGAGTGTGCCAGATTGAGTCAGGTGGCACAAGAGAGACTGCCAGAGGCCCAACTGTGGATCCCCCTGATCAATATCCCCCAATCTCTCCCAGAAGGAGAAAAAATATTTTTAGATGAATTGAACAATTACATAGAGGAAAATTATTCCTTCATCCCCCTCCTGCCAGAGGATCAGTTTCAGGTAGAGAGTGACGGCCTGCACTGGACTGCAGAGACAGCCAGGAACATGTTGGAACACTGGGCACGATATTTAAACTTGCAGTGAGTGAACACCCGAGAAAGGGTGCACATAGGCTTGTTGTGAATCTTTCCAAACACTTTACTCTCTCTCCCTCACAGTCATCCCTGCTCATGAAAGGCCTCACATTTATTCCGTCTGTTCAAAAGATGAAAGATTTTAAACATCAACTTAGACTAGACTTACAAAAATTTCATAGAAGAATAAAATTAGAGGTTTATTTTGAGGGTAAAAAGATTAAAAAACAAAGATTACCTTTCACACACAATTCAGATTGGACTCCGGCCTTGAGCAGACTTCCCAAACAAGTAGGCCAGCTGATCACAGCTGATGAGTATGCTTATAAGAACTTGAATTGGAGCTTGAAACCAAGGCCCAACCTCCAGAGGGAGGAACTGAGGGCCTTGAACACACTAAAAAACCTCAGAGAAATTGTTATTAAACCTGCTGACAAGGGAAATGCCATTGTCATCATGGATAGAGAGCAATATGTCTGGGAGGGAGAGAGACAATTAAACATCAGTGACCACTACAAACCCTTAGAAGAACCCATTTATTTTGAAACCATGAAACAGGTTAGAAAAATCTTAGAACAGATGTATGACAAGGGTATCATTAACTCAAAACAGAGGGATTATTTAAGCGGCAGTGGCACTCCTCGAATGAGAAGATTTTATTTATTGCCAAAGATTCATAAGGAGCCTGAAAAATGGAGTATTCCACACGAGATTCCACCCGGCAGACCCATAGTGTCTGATTGCAACAGTGAAACTTATCAGACAGCTGAGTACATCGAGTATTATCTGAACCCCATCTCTCAGAAACACCCGAGCTATCTGAAGGACACTTATGACTTCATCCAGAAAGTTAAAGACATCAGTATTCCCAGAGGAGCCTTTTTGTTCACCATAGATATTGACAGCTTATATACGAACATAGAAACTGAAGCAGGCCTCCAGGCGGTCCAGGAGTGCATGCTCCAATATCCAGACCCAAAAAGGCCTGATGATTATATTTTAAAATTATTAGATATAAACCTAACTAAAAATGACTTTGAATTTAATTCTAAATATTATTTGCAAGTTAAAGGCACAGCTATGGGCAAAAAGTTTGCCCCTTCCTACGCCAACATCTTCATGGCGAGATGGGAACAATCGGCTCTGGGTGCGTGCACAAAAAGGCCTCTGCATTACTTTAGATTTCTGGATGACATATGGGGAGTGTGGTCTTACTCCATGGATGATTTTAAGGACTTTGCAGAACACTTGAATGCCCATCAGAGATCGATTACAATTAAATATACAATTGACCCCACAGAGGTCAACTTTCTAGATGTGGTGTCATATAAGGGACAGAAATTTGAAGAGACAGGACAGCTAGACTTTAGAGTGTATTTCAAAGAAACGGACACGCATTCCTTACTGCACAAACACAGCTTCCATCCTAAACATACATTTAAAGGGATAGTGAAATCTCAATTACTCAGATTTCACAGGATATGCACAGAACATTCCTGTTTTATGGAAGCAACCAAAATTCTGTTCAGGGCCCTGAGGGACAGAGGATACTCGAGGTCCTTCTTAAGAAGGGCTCTGAAGACTTTTCTCCTCCCCGGGACTCCAAGGGACCCTAAAGAGGGTGAAAAGAACAAAATTATTCCATTAGTGTCCAATTTCTCGCTAATGAGCAAACAATTAAACCGTGCAGCTAAGTCTAATTTTGAAAGGTTCTTTGAAAACACTCCCTTCTTGCAGAAACACAAACAAATAGCTGCCTATAGGAGAAATACAAATTTATCAGACGTTCTAGTAAATAGCAAACTCAGACCTATGGCACCACAGAAGAAAAAGTCACTCTGTAAATACTTTGATCAGAAAAAATGGGTATTCAATCGTTCAACAAAACAAGTCTTTCAGATCTCACAGCATCTCACTCCAGTAACAGAGAACTGTATTTATTTGATTTATTGTACAAAGTGTTCCAAACAATATGTAGGCCAGACAAAAAATGCTTTAAAGGTCCGAGTCTATCAGCACACACACAACATAAAAAATAAAATAGAGAAACGTAGACACGTAGTCCAGCACTTCCTCACCCACGGCCTTGAGGCCTTCAGGGTGACTGGACTTCAATCTGACCCATTCTGGTCGTTGTGTGATAGACTCAAATTTGAAAGATTATGGATCATGAGACTGGATACAAAATTCCCAAGAGGTCTTAATGAGACTTAGCAGATCTACCTGACCTTAACCCAAACCTAAACCTAACCGACTAACCATAACACAACCTAAACCTAACCAACCCACCATATCCAAACCTAAAACCTACCAGACACCCCAGGATTCATACCTGGATTTTACAGACCCATCCTGCACAAACCTAAACTTAACCAGACCTAAACTGAATAGCCCTGGCCTCAATAGCCCTATGAACAGCCCTTAACAGTTGGCCTGCTGTGACCTCTCTTGGTCTGTATGTGATTTGGGGGTGACCAGTGGAGGGATGGACCGTGCACAACCCAGAGTGGGACCCTCAGGGTCCTATCCTGGGAAAACTCTCCTTTTTCCTAACCCAGCCTGAGCCTCCCTCTCTGGGCCCTCTCTTCTCATGACCTCTAGTGGGTACTCAGCGGAACCACACTTTATGGGCTTTCATATGTTCTTATTTTTATTATTATTAAAATAAATAAATATACACCCTAATACATATTAAAAAATTAAAATATGAATACATACTTCATGGGCACTAGAATTCATGGTTTTCATGGATTACTTAGAAAGACACACGAGGATAAATATAATACAAATATAAAAAGCATAAAAAAGCATAAAGATAAAATTATAAATACTTCATGGGCACTAGAATATATTTTTTCAGTATCTATCTATAAAACAGAAAGAGATGATTGTGAAAAACATACAGAAACAGAACTGAATATACATAAATATACAATAAATAAAAATACATATATTATGAGGCACTAGAGGGCTTTAATAGTCATAAATGATTAAAAAACATTATTTATGGCTACTTGGAGCACATTCGAGGGATGCATTGTTTTCTTTGTTACATGCAGACTGAGGAGCTGCATTTTTCAAATTGAAAGAGGCAAAGAGCATCGTTTAAATTTGAAAAAAGCAAAGGAAAAAAAATTTTCTATATAAAAAAAGCAACATGCTTCGACTAAAAATAAATAAAAATAAAAAATGCAACGTACATAATTCAAATTTGAAAAATGCATCGTGTGCTTGTTTGGTTTGAATTTTGTATTGGTTTGAAGGGATTGGAGGATGGCGTGCCGATGACGTCATCGACTGGCTTTGATATACCTAACGGAACGCAGTCTGAGTCAGAAGGATTGTTGCACTGCTTGCAGTAACATCTTGGTTGGTGATTTAGTAAAACGGTTATTTTGTATCTCGAGATAAAACAGAAAATTGAAAAGTTCAAGCCTGCCTGAAGAAGATACATCAAAGTATCGAAACGTCGCGATATAGGCTTGAACACAGAAACATTTATTTCCCTAAAAGAAAATATATTTTTGTTTTTTTCCATTATTTTGAAATTTTATTTTGATCCTTTGATCTTTTTTCTTTTGATTTCATATAAAATCACACATCTGGTTCATTTCATACTTTTAAAAAAATACTACAAAATCCAAAAAAAAAAAAGTTGGTTTATCTCTTTATTGTTAAAAAAAACACAAGAAAATCCAAAAAAAAGTTAAAAAAATATAAAAGGACAAAAAAAACATTTTTTAAATTTTCAGAAATAGAATAAAAGATTAAAAGAATACACAGTTGTGGATTTGATCGTTCAGTAAAATAAGGATGGTGTTCGTTTTTCAGAACAAGGGTCGTTTCACGACCCCTCGAGCGCGTCTGATCCCTCACACAGATAACAGGGATTTCCCCAGACGGGGACGATTTATGAGGGACGATTATTTTGTCGAGCGATCTCGTGACTTCCCATATGAGGTCATCAGACACGGAGAATCACTCGCGGGTTACAGTAACAGAGTACAGAATGAAACTCGATCGGAGAATACTGTAAATCCTTTCCGTCGTCAGTCACGTGATCGACGCCCTTTAAATCGGGGATTTAAACCCAAACAAAAGAGAGTGACTTTTGGGGAAAATAGGATTTTTTACCCCACTGAACAGAACAGGTTTACTGACCAGAGATACAGAAACACACAAAATTCTCCTCGTAATGTAGAAAAGAACAGGAGACGTGAGAATGGCCAGTTTGCACAAAAATATGTTCACCAGAAAAAAAGAATGGGCCAAAAAACTCACTTTGATTCACAAAAAAATACAGAATACTCTCCTGCTTCTCCCACTTTTCGGAGAATTATTAAGAATATGTATCATCTGATCAGATCTGTCCATCACCTCAGTAATATTGACACACGGATAGAAGATAACCAGCCTGTCACTCTTAAAAGGTTAACAGAGCTTCTTAAAAGTGTGATCAAACCCTTTGCCCCCACAATGTCCACAAAAGAATTGCTGGAGGGTAATGCAAAGAACTGGGCGTTTACGACACAGTTGGTGTTACAGCAACATTATGAGGATATCATAAAGCACACACTGGGGATCTTACGGGGAGAGACACAGAGAAAAGACTGGTTACACGCTTTTGAGATCGCTGTCAAATGGGCGATGAGAAATTTTGGCAAAAGGATCTCCCAGAGGGCAATTCGGCAGGCCGAAACTTTGGTCCTGACCGAATTGCGTTCTGGGACTCCATCCGGGTCTAGAGTACCATCGAATTCTGAAACCAGTAGCAACAGAACATTTGCTCAGGTGGTTAGTGGTGCAGATCTAGCCTCAGCTCAGCAGGGGACAGAAACGGTCAACACAGGGGTCGTCAGACCTAAGGCGGGGGTCACACACATCCAAATACAAACATCGCCCACTTTAATGTCAGGCTGGTCTCCTATGAGGAACGACTGGCTTCTGGGAGATGATTTTCCACCTCTGAACCCTCCTGTACAGGCCCCTATACAGGCCCCTATACAGTCTCCTAAGGGGAAAAGACCAGAAAAGAAAAAACACCTGACAGAACAGAGACCAAAAACTCCACCAGTCGTTACAGAAAAAGCTGAGAAAAATCTCTTAGTGAGTTTTGATGATGATGATGAGGAGGAGGATCAGTTAACTCCTGCACAGGGTGACAGACTGGATGATTTAGATGAGTTTACGGGTCAGCTGTCACAGGAACTTTTCTCTCCTTTTGCCCCCTCTGAGGCTGAGGCCCCGATAACCACAGGCCTGCCTTCTCTGGTCCCCATTGTAGCCAATGCAGTACATAGAGTAAATCCTCTAAGGGACACAGCTGAGAGTGCCCAGATCTTCCAAAATCCGTCAGGGTCACCCAATCTCTCAGACTTTGATTTTTCAGAATATTCTGTGACATCTCTTCAACCAGGGGCTCCTCAGGAGACAGAGAGGGGGGAAACTTCCAAAAAAATGGAAAACATTATCTCTGAAACAGAAAAAAACAGACAAGCAGAGAAAATGAGTAAAACAGTTGAAACCTCTGTAGCCGACACTCAAGGTCAAAGGGCACTACGTAGGCCGTACACGCACCTTAGAACTAACAAGAAGTTCAATGAGTGGAAACTGGCACTCAAAGAGAAACACGTGGTCATCGGGGACTCCAATTTGAGCAGGATTCCCGCTTTTGACATTCCTGATTTACAGATTGACAGTTTTCCAGGGGCTAAATTGCAGCACGCTGCCAATCTGATAGAAAAAGCTACAGTAGACACACAAGTAGAAAAAATAGTCTTGGCATTCGGCCTGAATAACCGCACACAAAGATTACGCATCTCAGCGATGAGAGAGTGTGCCAGATTGAGTCAGGTGGCACAAGAGAGACTGCCAGAGGCCCAACTGTGGATCCCCCTGATCAATATCCCCCAATCTCTCCCAGAAGGAGAAAAAATATTTTTAGATGAATTAAACAATTACATAGAGGAAAATTATTCCTTCATCCCCCTCCTGCCAGAGGATCAGTTTCAGGTAGAGAGTGACGGCCTGCACTGGACTGCAGAGACAGCCAGGAACATGTTGGAACACTGGGCACGATATTTAAACTTGTAGTGAGTGAACACCCGAGAAAGGGTGCACATAGGCTTGTTGTGAATCTTTCCAAACACTTTACTCTCTCTCCCTCACAGTCATCCCTGCTCATGAAAGGCCTCACATTTATTCCGTCTGTTCAAAAGATGAAAGATTTTAAACATCAACTTAGACTAGATTTACAAAAATTTCATAGAAGAATAAAATTAGAGGTTTATTTTGAGGGTAAAAAGATTAAAAAACAAAGATTACCTTTCACACACAATTCAGATTGGACTCCGGCCTTGAGCAGACTTCCCAAACAAGTAGGCCAGCTGATCACAGCTGATGAGTATGCTTATAAGAACTTGAATTGGAGCTTGAAACCAAGGCCCAACCTCCAGAGGGAGGAACTGAGGGCCTTGAACACACTAAAAAACCTCAGAGAAATTGTTATTAAACCTGCTGACAAGGGAAATGCCATTGTCATCATGGATAGAGAGCAATATGTCTGGGAGGGAGAGAGACAATTAAACATCAGTGACCACTACAAACCCTTAGAAGAACCCATTTATTTTGAAACCATGAAACAGGTTAGAAAAATCTTAGAACAGATGTATGACAAGGGTATCATTAACTCAAAACAGAGGGATTATTTAAGCGGCAGTGGCACTCCTCGAATGAGAAGATTTTATTTATTGCCAAAGATTCATAAGGAGCCTGAAAAATGGAGTATTCCACACGAGATTCCACCCGGCAGACCCATAGTGTCTGATTGCAACAGTGAAACTTATCAGACAGCTGAGTACATCGAGTATTATCTGAACCCCATCTCTCAGAAACACCCGAGCTATCTGAAGGACACTTATGACTTCATCCAGAAAGTTAAAGACATCAGTATTCCCAGAGGAGCCTTTTTGTTCACCATAGATATTGACAGCTTATATACGAACATAGAAACTGAAGCAGGCCTCCAGGCGGTCCAGGAGTGCATGCTCCAATATCCAGACCCAAAAAGGCCTGATGATTATATTTTAAAATTATTAGATATAAACCTAACTAAAAATGACTTTGAATTTAATTCTAAATATTATTTGCAAGTTAAAGGCACAGCTATGGGCAAAAAGTTTGCCCCTTCCTACGCCAACATCTTCATGGCGAGATGGGAACAATCGGCTCTGGGTGCGTGCACAAAAAGGCCTCTGCATTACTTTAGATTTCTGGATGACATATGGGGAGTGTGGTCTTACTCCATGGATGATTTTAAGGACTTTGCAGAACACTTGAATGCCCATCAGAGATCGATTACAATTAAATATACAATTGACCCCACAGAGGTCAACTTTCTAGATGTGGTGTCATATAAGGGACAGAAATTTGAAGAGACAGGACAGCTAGACTTTAGAGTGTATTTCAAAGAAACGGACACGCATTCCTTACTGCACAAACACAGCTTCCATCCTAAACATACATTTAAAGGGATAGTGAAATCTCAATTACTCAGATTTCACAGGATATGCACAGAACATTCCTGTTTTATGGAAGCAACCAAAATTCTGTTCAGGGCCCTGAGGGACAGAGGATACTCGAGGTCCTTCTTAAGAAGGGCTCTGAAGACTTTTCTCCTCCCCGGGACTCCAAGGGACCCTAAAGAGGGTGAAAAGAACAAAATTATTCCATTAGTGTCCAATTTCTCGCTAATGAGCAAACAATTAAACCGTGCAGCTAAGTCTAATTTTGAAAGGTTCTTTGAAAACACTCCCTTCTTGCAGAAACACAAACAAATAGCTGCCTATAGGAGAAATACAAATTTATCAGACGTTCTAGTAAATAGCAAACTCAGACCTATGGCACCACAGAAGAAAAAGTCACTCTGTAAATACTTTGATCAGAAAAAATGGGTATTCAATCGTTCAACAAAACAAGTCTTTCAGATCTCACAGCATCTCACTCCAGTAACAGAGAACTGTATTTATTTGATTTATTGTACAAAGTGTTCCAAACAATATGTAGGCCAGACAAAAAATGCTTTAAAGGTCCGAGTCTATCAGCACACACACAACATAAAAAATAAAATAGAGAAACGTAGACACGTAGTCCAGCACTTCCTCACCCACGGCCTTGAGGCCTTCAGGGTGACTGGACTTCAATCTGACCCATTCTGGTCGTTGTGTGATAGACTCAAATTTGAAAGATTATGGATCATGAGACTGGATACAAAATTCCCAAGAGGTCTTAATGAGACTTAGCAGATCTACCTGACCTTAACCCAAACCTAAACCTAACCGACTAACCATAACACAACCTAAACCTAACCAACCCACCATATCCAAAACCTAAAACCTACCAGACACCCCAGGATTCATACCTGGATTTTACAGACCCATCCTGCACAAACCTAAACTTAACCGGACCTAAACTGAATAGCCCTGGCCTCAATAGCCCTATGAACAGCCCTTAACAGTTGGCCTGCTGTGACCTCTCTTGGTCTGTATGTGATTTGGGGGTGACCAGTGGAGGGATGGACCGTGCACAACCCAGAGTGGGACCCTCAGGGTCCTATCCTGGGAAAACTCTCCTTTTTCCTAACCCTAACTCTTAAAATAAATAAATATACACCCTAACACATATTAAAAAATTAAAATATGAATACATACTTCATGGGCACTAGAATTCATGGTTTTCATGGATTACTTATAAAGACACACGAGGTTAAATATAATACAAATATAAAAAGCATAAAAAAGCATAAAGATAAAATTATAAATACTTCATGGGCACTAGAATATATTTTTTTCAGTATCTCTCTATAAAACAGAAAGAGATGATTGTGAAAAACATATAGAAACAGAACTGAATATACATAAATATACAATAAATAAAAATACATATATTATGAGGCACTAGAGGGCTTTAATAGTCATAAATGATTAAAAAATATTATTTATGGCTACTTGGAGCACATTTGAGGGATGCATTGATTTCTTTGTTACATGCAGACTGAGGAGCTGCATTTTTCAAATTGAAAGAGGCAAAGAGCATCGTTTAAATTTGAAAAAAGCAAAGAAAAAAATTCTCTATAAAAAAAGCAACATGCATCGATTAAAAATAAATAAAAAATAAAAAATGCAACGTACATAATTCAAATTTGAAAAATGCATCGTGTGCTTGTTTGGTTTGAATTTTGTATTGGTTTGAAGGGATTGGAGGATGGCGTGCCGATGACGTCATCGACTGGCTTTGATATACCTAACGGAACGCAGTCTGAGTCAGAAGGATTGTTGCACTGCTTGCAGTAACATCTTGGTTGGTGATTTAGTAAAACGGTTATTTTGTATCTCGAGATAAAACAGAAAATTTAAAAGTTCAAGCCTGCCTGAAGAAGATACATCAAAGTATCGAAACGTCGCGATATAGGCTTGAACACAGAAACATTTATTTCCCTAAAAGAAAATATATTTTTGTTTTTTTTCCATTATTTTGAAATTTTATTTTGATCCTTTGATCTTTTTTCTCTTGATTTCATATAAAATCACACATCTGGTTCATTTCATACTGTTGAAAAAAACACTACAAAATCCAAAAAAAGTTGGTTTATCTCTTTATTGTTAAAAAAAACACAAGAAAATCCAAAAAAAAGTTAAAAAAATATAAAAGGACAAAAAAAACATTTTTTTTCATTTTCAGAAATAGAATAAAAGATTAAAAGAATACACAGTTGTGGATTTGATCGTTCAGTAAAATAAGGATGGTGTTCGTTTTTCAGAACAAGGGTCGTTTCACGACCCCTCGAGCGCGTCTGATCCCTCACACAGATAATAGGGATTTCCCCAGACGGGGACGATTTATGAGGGACGATTATTTTGTCGAGCGATCTCGTGACTTCCCATATGAGGTCATCAGACACGGAGAATCACTCGCGGGTTACAGTAACAGAGTACAGAATGAAACTCGATCGGAGAATACTGTAAATCCTTTCCGTCGTCAGTCACGTGATCGACGCCCTTTAAATCGGGGATTTAAACCCAAACAAAAGAGAGTGACTTTTGGGCAAAATAGGATTTTTTACCCCACTGAACAGAACAGGTTTACTGACCAGAGATACAGAAACACACAATATTCTCCTCGTAATGTAGAAAAGAACAGGAGACGTGAGAATGGCCAGTTTGCACAAAAATATGTTCACCAGAAAAAAAGAATGGGCCAAAAAACTCACTTTGATTCACAAAAAAATACAGAATACTCTCCTGCTTCTCCCACTTTTCGGAGAATTATTAAGAATATGTATCATCTGATCAGATCTGTCCATCACCTCAGTAATATTGACACACGGATAGAAGATAACCAGCCTGTCACTCTTAAAAGGTTAACAGAGCTTCTTAAAAGTGTGATCAAACCCTTTGCCCCCACAATGTCCACAAAAGAATTGCTGGAGGGTAATGCAAAGAACTGGGCGTTTACGACACAGTTGGTGTTACAGCAACATTATGAGGATATCATAAAGCACACACTGGGGATCTTACGGGGAGAGACACAGAGAAAAGACTGGTTACACGCTTTTGAGATCGCTGTCAAATGGGCGATGAGAAATTTTGGCAAAAGGATCTCCCAGAGGGCAATTCAGCAGGCCGAAACTTTGGTCCTGACCGAATTGCGTTCTGGGACTCCATCCGGGTCTAGAGTACCATCGAATTCTGAAACCAGTAGCAACAGAACATTTGCTCAGGTGGTTAGTGGTGCAGATCTAGCCTCAGCTCAGCAGGGGACAGAAACGGTCAACACAGGGGTCGTCAGACCTAAGACAGGGGTCACACACATCCAGATACAAACATCGCCCACTTTAATGTCAGGCTGGTCTCCTATGAGGAACGACTGGCTTCTGGGAGATGATTTTCCACCTCTGAACCCTCCTGTACAGGCCCCTATACAGGCCCCTATACAGTCTCCTAAGGGGAAAAGACCAGAAAAGAAAAAACACCTGACAGAACAGAGACCAAAAACTCCACCAGTCGTTACAGAACAAGCTGAGAAAAATCTCTTAGTGAGTTTTGATGATGATGATGAGGAGGAGGATCAGTTAACTCCTGCACAGGGTGACAGACTGGATGATTTAGATGAGTTTACGGGTCAGCTGTCACAGGAACTTTTCTCTCCTTTTGCCCCCTCTGAGGCTGAGGCCCCGATAACCACAGGCCTGCCTTCTCTGGTCCCCATTGTAGCCAATGCAGTACATAGAGTAAATCCTCTAAGGGACACAGCTGAGAGTGCCCAGATCTTCCAAAATCCGTCAGGGTCACCAAATCTCTCAGACTTTGATTTTTCAGAATATTCTGTGACATCTCTTCAACCAGGGGCTCCTCAGGAGACAGAGAGGGGGGAAACTTCCAAAAAAATGGAAAACATTATCTCTGAAACAGAAAAAAACAGACAAGCAGAGAAAATGAGTAAAACAGTTGAAACCTCTGTAGCCGACACTCAAGGTCAAAGGGCACTACGTAGGCCGTACACGCACCTTAGAACTAACAAGAAGTTCAATGAGTGGAAACTGGCACTCAAAGAGAAACACGTGGTCATCGGGGACTCCAATTTGAGCAGGATTCCCGCTTTTGACATTCCTGATTTACAGATTGACAGTTTTCCAGGGGCTAAATTGCAGCACGCTGCCAATCTGATAGAAAAAGCTACAGTAGACACACAAGTAGAAAAAATAGTCTTGGCATTCGGCCTGAATAACCGCACACAAAGATTACGCATCTCAGCGATGAGAGAGTGTGCCAGATTGAGTCAGGTGGCACAAGAGAGACTGCCAGAGGCCCAACTGTGGATCCCCCTGATCAATATCCCCCAATCTCTCCCAGAAGGAGAAAAAATATTTTTAGATGAATTGAACAATTACATAGAGGAAAATTATTCCTTCATCCCCCTCCTGCCAGAGGATCAGTTTCAGGTAGAGAGTGACGGCCTGCACTGGACTGCAGAGACAGCCAGGAACATGTTGGAACACTGGGCACGATATTTAAACTTGCAGTGAGTGAACACCCGAGAAAGGGTGCACATAGGCTTGTTGTGAATCTTTCCAAACACTTTACTCTCTCTCCCTCACAGTCATCCCTGCTCATGAAAGGCCTCACATTTATTCCGTCTGTTCAAAAGATGAAAGATTTTAAACATCAACTTAGACTAGACTTACAAAAATTTCATAGAAGAATAAAATTAGAGGTTTATTTTGAGGGTAAAAAGATTAAAAAACAAAGATTACCTTTCACACACAATTCAGATTGGACTCCGGCCTTGAGCAGACTTCCCAAACAAGTAGGCCAGCTGATCACAGCTGATGAGTATGCTTATAAGAACTTGAATTGGAGCTTGAAACCAAGGCCCAACCTCCAGAGGGAGGAACTGAGGGCCTTGAACACACTAAAAAACCTCAAAGAAATTGTGATTAAACCTGCTGACAAGGGAAATGCCATTGTCATCATGGATAGAGAGCAATATGTCTGGGAGGGAGAGAGACAATTAAACATCAGTGACCACTACAAACCCTTAGAAGAACCCATTTATTTTGAAACCATGAAACAGGTTAGAAAAATCTTAGAACAGATGTATGACAAGGGTATCATTAACTCAAAACAGAGGGATTATTTAAGCGGCAGTGGCACTCCTCGAATGAGAAGATTTTATTTATTGCCAAAGATTCATAAGGAGCCTGAAAAATGGAGTATTCCACACGAGATTCCACCCGGCAGACCCATAGTGTCTGATTGCAACAGTGAAACTTATCAGACAGCTGAGTACATCGAGTATTATCTGAACCCCATCTCTCAGAAACACCCGAGCTATCTGAAGGACACTTATGACTTCATCCAGAAAGTTAAAGACATCAGTATTCCCAGAGGAGCCTTTTTGTTCACCATAGATATTGACAGCTTATATACGAACATAGAAACTGAAGCGGGCCTCCAGGCGGTCCAGGAGTGCATGCTTCAATATCCAGACCCAAAAAGGCCTGATGATTATATTTTAAAATTATTAGATATAAACCTAACTAAAAATGACTTTGAATTTAATTCTAAATATTATTTGCAAGTTAAAGGCACAGCCATGGGCAAAAAGTTTGCCCCTTCCTACGCCAACATCTTCATGGCGAGATGGGAACAATCGGCTCTGGGTTCGTGCACAAAAAGGCCTCTGCATTACTTTAGATTTCTGGATGACATATGGGGAGTGTGGTCTTACTCCATGGATGATTTTAAGGACTTTGCAGAACACTTGAATACCCATCAGAGATCTATTACAATTAAATATACAATTGACCCCACAGAGGTCAACTTTCTAGATGTGGTGTCATATAAGGGACAGAAATTTGAAGAGACAGGACAGCTAGACTTTAGAGTGTATTTCAAAGAAACGGACACGCATTCCTTACTGCACAAACACAGCTTTCATCCTAAACATACATTTAAAGGGATAGTGAAATCTCAATTACTCAGATTTCACAGGATATGCACAGAACATTCCTGTTTTATGGAAGCAACCAAAATTCTGTTCAGGGCCCTGAGGGACAGAGGATACTCGAGGTCCTTCTTAAGAAGGGCTCTGAAGACTTTTCTCCTCCCCGGGACTCCAAGGGACCCTAAAGAGGGTGAAAAGAACAAAATTATTCCATTAGTGTCCAATTTCTCGCTAATGAGCAAACAATTAAATCGTGCAGCTAAGTCTAATTTTGAAAGGTTCTTTGAAAACACTCCCTTCTTGCAGAAACACAAACAAATAGCTGCCTATAGGAGAAATACAAATTTATCAGACGTTCTAGTAAATAGCAAACTCAGACCTATGGCACCACAGAAGAAAAAGTCACTCTGTAAATACTTTGATCAGAAAAAATGGGTATTCAATCGTTCAACAAAACAAGTCTTTCAGATCTCACAGCATCTCACTCCAGTAACAGAGAACTGTATTTATTTGATTTATTGTACAAAGTGTTCCAAACAATATGTAGGCCAGACAAAAAATGCTTTAAAGGTCCGAGTCTATCAGCACACACACAACATAAAAAATAAAATAGAGAAACGTAGACACGTAGTCCAGCACTTCCTCACCCACGGCCTTGAGGCCTTCAGGGTGACTGGACTTCAATCTGACCCATTCTGGTCGTTGTGTGATAGACTCAAATTTGAAAGATTATGGATCATGAGACTGGATACAAAATTCCCAAGAGGTCTTAATGAGACTTAGCAGATCTACCTGACCTTAACCCAAACCTAAACCTAACCGACTAACCATAACACAACCTAAACCTAACCAACCCACCATATCCAAAACCTAAAACCTACCAGACACCCCAGGATTCATACCTGGATTTTACAGACCCATCCTGCACAAACCTAAACTTAACCAGACCTAAACTGAATAGCCCTGGCCTCAATAGCCCTATGAACAGCCCTTAACAGTTGGCCTGCTGTGACCTCTCTTGGTCTGTATGTGATTTGGGGGTGACCAGTGGAGGGATGGACCGTGCACAACCCAGAGTGGGACCCTCAGGGTCCTATCCTGGGAAAACTCTCCTTTTTCCTAACCCAGCCTGAGCCTCCCTCTCTGGGCCCTCTCTTCTCATGACCTCTAGTGGGTACTCAGCGGAACCACACTTTATGGACTTTCATATGTTCTTCTTTTTTTTATTATTATTAAAATAAATAAATATACACCCTAACACATATTAAAAAATTAAAATATGAATACATACTTCATGGGCACTAGAATTCATGGTTTTCATGGATTACTTATAAAGACACACGAGGTTAAATATAATACAAATATAAAAAGCATAAAAAAGCATAAAGATAAAATTATAAATACTTCATGGGCACTAGAATATATTTTTTTCAGTATCTCTCTATAAAACAGAAAGAGATGATTGTGAAAAACATATAGAAACAGAACTGAATATACATAAATATACAATAAATAAAAATACATATATTATGAGGCACTAGAGGGCTTTAATAGTCATAAATGATTAAAAAATATTATTTATGGCTACTTGGAGCACATTTGAGGGATGCATTGATTTCTTTGTTACATGCAGACTGAGGAGCTGCATTTTTCAAATTGAAAGAGGCAAAGAGCATCGTTTAAATTTGAAAAAAGCAAAGAAAAAAATTCTCTATAAAAAAAGCAACATGCATCGATTAAAAATAAATAAAAAATAAAAAATGCAACGTACATAATTCAAATTTGAAAAATGCATCGTGTGCTTGTTTGGTTTGAATTTTGTATTGGTTTGAAGGGATTGGAGGATGGCGTGCCGATGACGTCATCGACTGGCTTTGATATACCTAACGGAACGCAGTCTGAGTCAGAAGGATTGTTGCACTGCTTGCAGTAACATCTTGGTTGGTGATTTAGTAAAACGGTTATTTTGTATCTCGAGATAAAACAGAAAATTTAAAAGTTCAAGCCTGCCTGAAGAAGATACATCAAAGTATCGAAACGTCGCGATATAGGCTTGAACACAGAAACATTTATTTCCCTAAAAGAAAATATATTTTTGTTTTTTTTCCATTATTTTGAAATTTTATTTTGATCCTTTGATCTTTTTTCTCTTGATTTCATATAAAATCACACATCTGGTTCATTTCATACTGTTGAAAAAAACACTACAAAATCCAAAAAAAGTTGGTTTATCTCTTTATTGTTAAAAAAAACACAAGAAAATCCAAAAAAAAGTTAAAAAAATATAAAAGGACAAAAAAAACATTTTTTTTCATTTTCAGAAATAGAATAAAAGATTAAAAGAATACACAGTTGTGGATTTGATCGTTCAGTAAAATAAGGATGGTGTTCGTTTTTCAGAACAAGGGTCGTTTCACGACCCCTCGAGCGCGTCTGATCCCTCACACAGATAATAGGGATTTCCCCAGACGGGGACGATTTATGAGGGACGATTATTTTGTCGAGCGATCTCGTGACTTCCCATATGAGGTCATCAGACACGGAGAATCACTCGCGGGTTACAGTAACAGAGTACAGAATGAAACTCGATCGGAGAATACTGTAAATCCTTTCCGTCGTCAGTCACGTGATCGACGCCCTTTAAATCGGGGATTTAAACCCAAACAAAAGAGAGTGACTTTTGGGCAAAATAGGATTTTTTACCCCACTGAACAGAACAGGTTTACTGACCAGAGATACAGAAACACACAATATTCTCCTCGTAATGTAGAAAAGAACAGGAGACGTGAGAATGGCCAGTTTGCACAAAAATATGTTCACCAGAAAAAAAGAATGGGCCAAAAAACTCACTTTGATTCACAAAAAAATACAGAATACTCTCCTGCTTCTCCCACTTTTCGGAGAATTATTAAGAATATGTATCATCTGATCAGATCTGTCCATCACCTCAGTAATATTGACACACGGATAGAAGATAACCAGCCTGTCACTCTTAAAAGGTTAACAGAGCTTCTTAAAAGTGTGATCAAACCCTTTGCCCCCACAATGTCCACAAAAGAATTGCTGGAGGGTAATGCAAAGAACTGGGCGTTTACGACACAGTTGGTGTTACAGCAACATTATGAGGATATCATAAAGCACACACTGGGGATCTTACGGGGAGAGACACAGAGAAAAGACTGGTTACACGCTTTTGAGATCGCTGTCAAATGGGCGATGAGAAATTTTGGCAAAAGGATCTCCCAGAGGGCAATTCAGCAGGCCGAAACTTTGGTCCTGACCGAATTGCGTTCTGGGACTCCATCCGGGTCTAGAGTACCATCGAATTCTGAAACCAGTAGCAACAGAACATTTGCTCAGGTGGTTAGTGGTGCAGATCTAGCCTCAGCTCAGCAGGGGACAGAAACGGTCAACACAGGGGTCGTCAGACCTAAGACAGGGGTCACACACATCCAGATACAAACATCGCCCACTTTAATGTCAGGCTGGTCTCCTATGAGGAACGACTGGCTTCTGGGAGATGATTTTCCACCTCTGAACCCTCCTGTACAGGCCCCTATACAGGCCCCTATACAGTCTCCTAAGGGGAAAAGACCAGAAAAGAAAAAACACCTGACAGAACAGAGACCAAAAACTCCACCAGTCGTTACAGAACAAGCTGAGAAAAATCTCTTAGTGAGTTTTGATGATGATGATGAGGAGGAGGATCAGTTAACTCCTGCACAGGGTGACAGACTGGATGATTTAGATGAGTTTACGGGTCAGCTGTCACAGGAACTTTTCTCTCCTTTTGCCCCCTCTGAGGCTGAGGCCCCGATAACCACAGGCCTGCCTTCTCTGGTCCCCATTGTAGCCAATGCAGTACATAGAGTAAATCCTCTAAGGGACACAGCTGAGAGTGCCCAGATCTTCCAAAATCCGTCAGGGTCACCAAATCTCTCAGACTTTGATTTTTCAGAATATTCTGTGACATCTCTTCAACCAGGGGCTCCTCAGGAGACAGAGAGGGGGGAAACTTCCAAAAAAATGGAAAACATTATCTCTGAAACAGAAAAAAACAGACAAGCAGAGAAAATGAGTAAAACAGTTGAAACCTCTGTAGCCGACACTCAAGGTCAAAGGGCACTACGTAGGCCGTACACGCACCTTAGAACTAACAAGAAGTTCAATGAGTGGAAACTGGCACTCAAAGAGAAACACGTGGTCATCGGGGACTCCAATTTGAGCAGGATTCCCGCTTTTGACATTCCTGATTTACAGATTGACAGTTTTCCAGGGGCTAAATTGCAGCACGCTGCCAATCTGATAGAAAAAGCTACAGTAGACACACAAGTAGAAAAAATAGTCTTGGCATTCGGCCTGAATAACCGCACACAAAGATTACGCATCTCAGCGATGAGAGAGTGTGCCAGATTGAGTCAGGTGGCACAAGAGAGACTGCCAGAGGCCCAACTGTGGATCCCCCTGATCAATATCCCCCAATCTCTCCCAGAAGGAGAAAAAATATTTTTAGATGAATTGAACAATTACATAGAGGAAAATTATTCCTTCATCCCCCTCCTGCCAGAGGATCAGTTTCAGGTAGAGAGTGACGGCCTGCACTGGACTGCAGAGACAGCCAGGAACATGTTGGAACACTGGGCACGATATTTAAACTTGCAGTGAGTGAACACCCGAGAAAGGGTGCACATAGGCTTGTTGTGAATCTTTCCAAACACTTTACTCTCTCTCCCTCACAGTCATCCCTGCTCATGAAAGGCCTCACATTTATTCCGTCTGTTCAAAAGATGAAAGATTTTAAACATCAACTTAGACTAGACTTACAAAAATTTCATAGAAGAATAAAATTAGAGGTTTATTTTGAGGGTAAAAAGATTAAAAAACAAAGATTACCTTTCACACACAATTCAGATTGGACTCCGGCCTTGAGCAGACTTCCCAAACAAGTAGGCCAGCTGATCACAGCTGATGAGTATGCTTATAAGAACTTGAATTGGAGCTTGAAACCAAGGCCCAACCTCCAGAGGGAGGAACTGAGGGCCTTGAACACACTAAAAAACCTCAAAGAAATTGTGATTAAACCTGCTGACAAGGGAAATGCCATTGTCATCATGGATAGAGAGCAATATGTCTGGGAGGGAGAGAGACAATTAAACATCAGTGACCACTACAAACCCTTAGAAGAACCCATTTATTTTGAAACCATGAAACAGGTTAGAAAAATCTTAGAACAGATGTATGACAAGGGTATCATTAACTCAAAACAGAGGGATTATTTAAGCGGCAGTGGCACTCCTCGAATGAGAAGATTTTATTTATTGCCAAAGATTCATAAGGAGCCTGAAAAATGGAGTATTCCACACGAGATTCCACCCGGCAGACCCATAGTGTCTGATTGCAACAGTGAAACTTATCAGACAGCTGAGTACATCGAGTATTATCTGAACCCCATCTCTCAGAAACACCCGAGCTATCTGAAGGACACTTATGACTTCATCCAGAAAGTTAAAGACATCAGTATTCCCAGAGGAGCCTTTTTGTTCACCATAGATATTGACAGCTTATATACGAACATAGAAACTGAAGCGGGCCTCCAGGCGGTCCAGGAGTGCATGCTTCAATATCCAGACCCAAAAAGGCCTGATGATTATATTTTAAAATTATTAGATATAAACCTAACTAAAAATGACTTTGAATTTAATTCTAAATATTATTTGCAAGTTAAAGGCACAGCCATGGGCAAAAAGTTTGCCCCTTCCTACGCCAACATCTTCATGGCGAGATGGGAACAATCGGCTCTGGGTTCGTGCACAAAAAGGCCTCTGCATTACTTTAGATTTCTGGATGACATATGGGGAGTGTGGTCTTACTCCATGGATGATTTTAAGGACTTTGCAGAACACTTGAATACCCATCAGAGATCTATTACAATTAAATATACAATTGACCCCACAGAGGTCAACTTTCTAGATGTGGTGTCATATAAGGGACAGAAATTTGAAGAGACAGGACAGCTAGACTTTAGAGTGTATTTCAAAGAAACGGACACGCATTCCTTACTGCACAAACACAGCTTTCATCCTAAACATACATTTAAAGGGATAGTGAAATCTCAATTACTCAGATTTCACAGGATATGCACAGAACATTCCTGTTTTATGGAAGCAACCAAAATTCTGTTCAGGGCCCTGAGGGACAGAGGATACTCGAGGTCCTTCTTAAGAAGGGCTCTGAAGACTTTTCTCCTCCCCGGGACTCCAAGGGACCCTAAAGAGGGTGAAAAGAACAAAATTATTCCATTAGTGTCCAATTTCTCGCTAATGAGCAAACAATTAAATCGTGCAGCTAAGTCTAATTTTGAAAGGTTCTTTGAAAACACTCCCTTCTTGCAGAAACACAAACAAATAGCTGCCTATAGGAGAAATACAAATTTATCAGACGTTCTAGTAAATAGCAAACTCAGACCTATGGCACCACAGAAGAAAAAGTCACTCTGTAAATACTTTGATCAGAAAAAATGGGTATTCAATCGTTCAACAAAACAAGTCTTTCAGATCTCACAGCATCTCACTCCAGTAACAGAGAACTGTATTTATTTGATTTATTGTACAAAGTGTTCCAAACAATATGTAGGCCAGACAAAAAATGCTTTAAAGGTCCGAGTCTATCAGCACACACACAACATAAAAAATAAAATAGAGAAACGTAGACACGTAGTCCAGCACTTCCTCACCCACGGCCTTGAGGCCTTCAGGGTGACTGGACTTCAATCTGACCCATTCTGGTCGTTGTGTGATAGACTCAAATTTGAAAGATTATGGATCATGAGACTGGATACAAAATTCCCAAGAGGTCTTAATGAGACTTAGCAGATCTACCTGACCTTAACCCAAACCTAAACCTAACCGACTAACCATAACACAACCTAAACCTAACCAACCCACCATATCCAAAACCTAAAACCTACCAGACACCCCAGGATTCATACCTGGATTTTACAGACCCATCCTGCACAAACCTAAACTTAACCAGACCTAAACTGAATAGCCCTGGCCTCAATAGCCCTATGAACAGCCCTTAACAGTTGGCCTGCTGTGACCTCTCTTGGTCTGTATGTGATTTGGGGGTGACCAGTGGAGGGATGGACCGTGCACAACCCAGAGTGGGACCCTCAGGGTCCTATCCTGGGAAAACTCTCCTTTTTCCTAACCCTAAAAAGACAAATGATTTGACGGGTTATTTCGTTTGGATGTATTTCTTGTTTTTATCGATGACTGGCTTCCTTTTTGTCACGCTTTAGACTGATGTACGGTCACATTGGATTTGAAAACGACATCCTTTCTTCCATAGATCCACGCTACCTGAAAGAAGGCCGCCTTCTGAATCCAACGATACCAGTTATGTGCACATCGGACCTACGCTTCAAAAGATACGGACAGGTAAGCTTTGGCCAATCAGATCGCATATGCTAACGAGGGTGGAATTAATGAGGGTGAAACTCGTTTTTATCTATATACCTAGCTGCAACTGACCCCAAACTAGCCCCTAAACCTTAACCCTCAAAACTGCTAGCCTTAGCCCCAAACAAAACTGCTAGCCTTAGCCCCACTGACCATAACCCACTGACCCCTGGCCCCACCGTTTTTAAACGTGCCAGTCCCTAGACTCTGTAAACCTTTATCAACCAGACGCTTCATCAAATTCTGTACAGAAATATCATAAAACTAATATCATATTCTCCAGGATATAACCCTTGGCTTCTCGGTCGCCCTCTCCTGGATAAAACTGTGAATAGCCATGTGTAAAAAACTGATTAGGATTCCAATATTTTAGCAGGATTTGACACTCCAGGCGGAGCTCTTGAGCGGATGACTTCACTCAAAGACATCTTTCCAGTCTAATTTTAATGATGCACTCTCTCTCTCTTTCACAAACACACACATACACTCCTGTGCACACTCACACGCACGTGTGCACACTCACACGCATATGCAGTCAAAACACACAGACGCACACGAACTGGCTGGAAAACTATTTTTATTCAGGCTAGTGATACCTTGTTCCTAAAAAGACAAATGATTTGACGGGTTATTTCGTTTGGATGTATTTCTTGTTTTTATCGATGACTGGCTTCCTTTTTGTCACGCTTTAGACTGATGTACGGTCACATTGGATTTGAAAACGACATCCTTTCTTCCATAGATCCACGCTACCTGAAAGAAGGCCGCCTTCTGAATCCAACGATACCAGTTATGTGCACATCGGACCTACGCTTCAAAAGATACGGACAGGTAAGCTTTGGCCAATCAGATCGCATATGCTAACGAGGGTGGAATTAATGAGGGTGAAACTCGTTTTTATCTATATACCTAGCTGCAACTGACCCCAAACTAGCCCCTAAACCTTAACCCTCAAAACTGCTAGCCTTAGCCCCAAACAAAACTGCTAGCCTTAGCCCCACTGACCATAACCCACTGACCCCTGGCCCCACCGTTTTTAAACGTGCCAGTCCCTAGACTCTGTAAACCTTTATCAACCAGACGCTTCATCAAATTCTGTACAGAAATATCATAAAACTAATATCATATTCTCCAGGATATAACCCTTGGCTTCTCGGTCGCCCTCTCCTGGATAAAACTGTGAATAGCCATGTGTAAAAAACTGATTAGGATTCCAATATTTTAGCAGGATTTGACACTCCAGGCGGAGCTCTTGAGCGGATGACTTCACTCAAAGACATCTTTCCAGTCTAATTTTAATGATGCACTCTCTCTCTCTTTCACAAACACACACATACACTCCTGTGCACACTCACACGCACGTGTGCACACTCACACGCATATGCAGTCAAAACACACAGACGCACACGAACTGGCTGGAAAACTATTTTTATTCAGGCTAGTGATACCTTGTTCCTAAAAAGACAAATGATTTCACGGGTTATTTCGTTTGGATGTATTTCTTGTTTTTATCGATGACTGGCTTCCTTTTTGTCACGCTTTAGACTGATGTACGGTCACATTGGATTTGAAAACGACATCCTTTCTTCCATAGATCCACGCTACCTGAAAGAAGGCCGCCTTCTGAATCCAACGATACCAGTTATGTGCACATCGGACCTACGCTTCAAAAGATACGGAGAGGTAAGCTTTGGCCAATCAGATCGCATATGCTAACGAGGGTGGAATTAATGAGGGTGAAACTCGTTTTTATCTATATACCTAGCTGCAACTGACCCCAAACTAGCCCCTAAACCTTAACCCTCAAAACTGCTAGCCTTAGCCCCAAACAAAACTGCTAGCCTTAGCCCCACTGACCGTAACCCACTGACCCCTGGCCCCACCGTTTTTAAACGTGCCAGTCCCTAGACTCTGTAAACCTTTATCAACCAGACGCTTCATCAAATTCTGTACAGAAATATCATAAAACTAATATCATATTCTCCAGGATATAACCCTTGGCTTCTCGGTCGCCCTCTCCTGGATAAAACTGTGAATAGCCATGTGTAAAAAACTGATTAGGATTCCAATATTTTAGCAGGATTTGACACTCCAGGCGGAACTCTTGAGCGGATGACTTCACTCAAAGACATCTTTCCAGTCTAATTTTAATGATGCACTCTCTCTCTCTTTCACAAACACACACATACACTCCTGTGCACACTCACACGCACGTGTGCACACTCACACGCATATGCAGTCAAAACACACAGACGCACACGAACTGGCTGGAAAACTATTTTTATTCAGGCTAGTCATACCTTGTTCCTAAAAAGACAAATGATTTGACGGGTTATTTCGTTTGGATGTATTTCTTGTTTTTATCGATGACTGGCTTCCTTTTTGTCACGCTTTAGACTGATGTACGGTCACATTGGATTTGAAAACGACATCCTTTCTTCCATAGATCCACGCTACCTGAAAGAAGGCCGCCTTCTGAATCCAACGATACCAGTTATGTGCACATCGGACCTACGCTTCAAAAGATACGGACAGGTAAGCTTTGGCCAATCAGATCGCATATGCTAACGAGGGTGGAATTAATGAGGGTGAAACTCGTTTTTATCTATATACCTAGCTGCAACTGACCCCAAACTAGCCCCTAAACCTTAACCCTCAAAACTGCTAGCCTTAGCCCCAAACAAAACTGCTAGCCTTAGCCCCACTGACCGTAACCCACTGACCCCTGGCCCCACCGTTTTTAAACGTGCCAGTCCCTAGACTCTGTAAATCTTTATCAACCAGACGCTTCATCAAATTCTGTACAGAAATATCATAAAACTAATATCATATTCTCCAGGATATAACCCTTGGCTTCTCGGTCGCCCTCTCCTGGATAAAACTGTGAATAGCCATGTGTAAAAAACTGATTAGGATTCCAATATTTTAGCAGGATTTGACACTCCAGGCGGAGCTCTTGAGCGGATGACTTCACTCAAAGACATCTTTCCAGTCTAATTTTAATGATGCACTCTCTCTCTCTTTCACAAACACACACATACACTCCTGTGCACACTCACACGCACGTGTGCACACTCACACGCATATGCAGTCAAAACACACAGACGCACACGAACTGGCTGGAAAACTATTTTTATTCAGGCTAGTGATACCTTGTTCCTAAAAAGACAAATGATTTGACGGGTTATTTCGTTTGGATGTATTTCTTGTTTTTATCGATGACTGGCTTCCTTTTTGTCACGCTTTAGACTGATGTACGGTCACATTGGATTTGAAAACGACATCCTTTCTTCCATAGATCCACGCTACCTGAAAGAAGGCCGCCTTCTGAATCCAACGATACCAGTTATGTGCACATCGGACCTACGCTTCAAAAGATACGGACAGGTAAGCTTTGGCCAATCAGATCGCATATGCTAACGAGGGTGGAATTAATGAGGGTGAAACTCGTTTTTATCTATATACCTAGCTGCAACTGACCCCAAACTAGCCCCTAAACCTTAACCCTCAAAACTGCTAGCCTTAGCCCCAAACAAAACTGCTAGCCTTAGCCCCACTGACCGTAACCCACTGACCCCTGGCCCCACCGTTTTTAAACGTGCCAGTCCCTAGACTCTGTAAACCTTTATCAACCAGACGCTTCATCAAATTCTGTACAGAAATATCATAAAACTAATATCATATTCTCCAGGATATAACCCTTGGCTTCTCGGTCGCCCTCTCCTGGATAAAACTGTGAATAGCCATGTGTAAAAAACTGATTAGGATTCCAATATTTTAGCAGGATTTGACACTCCAGGCGGAGCTCTTGAGCGGATGACTTCACTCAAAGACATCTTTCCAGTCTAATTTTAATGATGCACTCTCTCTCTCTTTCACAAACACACACGTACACTCCTGTGCACACTCACACGCACGTGTGCACACTCACACGCATATGCAGTCAAAACACACAGACGCACACGAACTGGCTGGAAAACTATTTTTATTCAGGCTAGTGATACCTTGTTCCTAAAAAGACAAATGATTTGACGGGTTATTTCGTTTGGATGTATTTCTTGTTTTTATCGATGACTGGCTTCCTTTTTGTCACGCTTTAGACTGATGTACGGTCACATTGGATTTGAAAACGACATCCTTTCTTCCATAGATCCACGCTACCTGAAAGAAGGCCGCCTTCTGAATCCAACGATACCAGTTATGTGCACATCGGACCTACGCTTCAAAAGATACGGACAGGTAAGCTTTGGCCAATCAGATCGCATATGCTAACGAGGGTGGAATTAATGAGGGTGAAACTCGTTTTTATCTATATACCTAACCCTACTTTTAGAGTAATATACCCCTCACCACATCTAAACCTTAACCTACCATCGGTTTTTCTTCACACACCCCTGAGAAAAACAGCCCGTGTGGCTGTAGCCCGGGTTTGGGATTTTTTACAGAGCCTAAAAAAATATTTTAGACTGGCGTTGGCTTTCTGTGGGGAAGTGTTGGCTGTTGTGTGTGATTTGGGGGTGTGCTTGTGACTCTTGGCGGCCGGTGGGACTCAGGACCGTGCACAACCGTTTTCGAATCCTTCGGGATTCGGATTCTGGATTTTCCTTCACCTAACCAAGCCAGTGCCGGGTTCCTATGGACCTCGAGTTCCCTGTACTCACCTGAATTATGCACAAAGGTGCCTACTTACCTGCTGCAAGTGCCTGCTGATCGACATTATTCGCCTAGTACCTGTAAAAAATTAAAAAACAACAATACAGTTTATTAGTGTGTGAAAGAAACAATTCATGAAGCATCATACAATGCTGAAGGTGGTTATCGGTTGCTATTGGTTGCGAGGTGAGAAGCCCCGCCCTCCTGGCACATAAATGCTGGAGCGAGCTGGGTCAGAGTCATTTTGTCATTGAATTCGCCTGATGAGAACACTGTGGGAAGGTTCGAAACGCGTCGCGACAGACCTGAATGACAAAATTTGAAGACATTTAAAAATAAACAGCCGGCATCATTAGGGTGGCGATGCGTCTGAGCACAATATATGTTTATTCAATTTTTCTTCTCCGTCCATACAGACGTTGAGATGTGTACTTTTAGAGTAAAATACCCCTCACCACATCTAAACCTTAACCTACCATCGGTTTTTCTTCACACACCCCTGAGAAAAACAGCCCGTGTGGCTGTAGCCCGGGTTTGGGATTTTTTACAGAGCCTAAAAAAATATTTTAGACTGGCGTTGGCTTTCTGTGGGGAAGTGTTGGCTGTTGTGTGTGATTTGGGGGTGTGCTTGTGACTCTTGGCGGCCGGTGGGACTCAGGACCGTGCACAACCGTTTTCGAATCCTTCGGGATTCGGATTCTGGATTTTCCTTCACCTAACCAAGCCAGTGCCGGGTTCCTATGGACCTCGAGTTCCCTGTACTCACCTGAATTATGCACAAAGGTGCCTACTTACCTGCTGCAAGTGCCTGCTGATCGACATTATTCGCCTAGTACCTGTAAAAAATTAAAAAACAACAATACAGTTTATTAGTGTGTGAAAGAAACAATTCATGAAGCATCATACAATGCTGAAGGTGGTTATCGGTTGCTATTGGTTGCGAGGTGAGAAGCCCCGCCCTCCTGGCACATAAATGCTGGAGCGAGCTGGGTCAGAGTCATTTTGTCATTGAATTCGCCTGATGAGAACACTGTGGGAAGGTTCGAAACGCGTCGCGACAGACCTGAATGACAAAATTTGAAGACATTTAAAAATAAACAGCCGGCATCATTAGGGTGGCGATGCGTCTGAGCACAATATATGTTTATTCAATTTTTCTTCTCCGTCCATACAGACGTTGAGATGTGTACTTTTAGAGTAATATACCCCTCACCACATCTAAACCTTAACCTACCATCGGTTTTTCTTCACACACCCCTGAGAAAAACAGCCCGTGTGGCTGTAGCCCGGGTTTGGGATTTTTTACAGAGCCTAAAAAAATATTTTAGACTGGCGTTGGCTTTCTGTGGGGAAGTGTTGGCTGTTGTGTGTGATTTGGGGGTGTGCTTGTGACTCTTGGCGGCCGGTGGGACTCAGGACCGTGCACAACCGTTTTCGAATCCTTCGGGATTCGGATTCTGGATTTTCCTTCACCTAACCAAGCCAGTGCCGGGTTCCTATGGACCTCGAGTTCCCTGTACTCACCTGAATTATGCACAAAGGTGCCTACTTACCTGCTGCAAGTGCCTGCTGATCGACATTATTCGCCTAGTACCTGTAAAAAATTAAAAAACAACAATACAGTTTATTAGTGTGTGAAAGAAACAATTCATGAAGCATCATACAATGCTGAAGGTGGTTATCGGTTGCTATTGGTTGCGAGGTGAGAAGCCCCGCCCTCCTGGCACATAAATGCTGGAGCGAGCTGGGTCAGAGTCATTTTGTCATTGAATTCGCCTGATGAGAACACTGTGGGAAGGTTCGAAACGCGTCGCGACAGACCTGAATGACAAAATTTGAAGACATTTAAAAATAAACAGCCGGCATCATTAGGGTGGCGATGCGTCTGAGCACAATATATGTTTATTCAATTTTTCTTCTCCGTCCATACAGACGTTGAGATGTGTACTTTTAGAGTAAAATACCCCTCACCACATCTAAACCTTAACCTACCATCGGTTTTTCTTCACACACCCCTGAGAAAAACAGCCCGTGTGGCTGTAGCCCGGGTTTGGGATTTTTTACAGAGCCTAAAAAAATATTTTAGACTGGCGTTGGCTTTCTGTGGGGAAGTGTTGGCTGTTGTGTGTGATTTGGGGGTGTGCTTGTGACTCTTGGCGGCCGGTGGGACTCAGGACCGTGCACAACCGTTTTCGAATCCTTCGGGATTCGGATTCTGGATTTTCCTTCACCTAACCAAGCCAGTGCCGGGTTCCTATGGACCTCGAGTTCCCTGTACTCACCTGAATTATGCACAAAGGTGCCTACTTACCTGCTGCAAGTGCCTGCTGATCGACATTATTCGCCTAGTACCTGTAAAAAATTAAAAAACAACAATACAGTTTATTAGTGTGTGAAAGAAACAATTCATGAAGCATCATACAATGCTGAAGGTGGTTATCGGTTGCTATTGGTTGCGAGGTGAGAAGCCCCGCCCTCCTGGCACATAAATGCTGGAGCGAGCTGGGTCAGAGTCATTTTGTCATTGAATTCGCCTGATGAGAACACTGTGGGAAGGTTCGAAACGCGTCGCGACAGACCTGAATGACAAAATTTGAAGACATTTAAAAATAAACAGCCGGCATCATTAGGGTGGCGATGCGTCTGAGCACAATATATGTTTATTCAATTTTTCTTCTCCGTCCATACAGACGTTGAGATGTGTACTTTTAGAGTAATATACCCCTCACCACATCTAAACCTTAACCTACCATCGGTTTTTCTTCACACACCCCTGAGAAAAACAGCCCGTGTGGCTGTAGCCCGGGTTTGGGATTTTTTACAGAGCCTAAAAAAATATTTTAGACTGGCGTTGGCTTTCTGTGGGGAAGTGTTGGCTGTTGTGTGTGATTTGGGGGTGTGCTTGTGACTCTTGGCGGCCGGTGGGACTCAGGACCGTGCACAACCGTTTTCGAATCCTTCGGGATTCGGATTCTGGATTTTCCTTCACCTAACCAAGCCAGTGCCGGGTTCCTATGGACCTCGAGTTCCCTGTACTCACCTGAATTATGCACAAAGGTGCCTACTTACCTGCTGCAAGTGCCTGCTGATCGACATTATTCGCCTAGTACCTGTAAAAAATTAAAAAACAACAATACAGTTTATTAGTGTGTGAAAGAAACAATTCATGAAGCATCATACAATGCTGAAGGTGGTTATCGGTTGCTATTGGTTGCGAGGTGAGAAGCCCCGCCCTCCTGGCACATAAATGCTGGAGCGAGCTGGGTCAGAGTCATTTTGTCATTGAATTCGCCTGATGAGAACACTGTGGGAAGGTTCGAAACGCGTCGCGACAGACCTGAATGACAAAATTTGAAGACATTTAAAAATAAACAGCCGGCATCATTAGGGTGGCGATGCGTCTGAGCACAATATATGTTTATTCAATTTTTCTTCTCCGTCCATACAGACGTTGAGATGTGTACTTTTAGAGTAATATACCCCTCACCACATCTAAACCTTAACCTACCATCGGTTTTTCTTCACACACCCCTGAGAAAAACAGCCCGTGTGGCTGTAGCCCGGGTTTGGGATTTTTTACAGAGCCTAAAAAAATATTTTAGACTGGCGTTGGCTTTCTGTGGGGAAGTGTTGGCTGTTGTGTGTGATTTGGGGGTGTGCTTGTGACTCTTGGCGGCCGGTGGGACTCAGGACCGTGCACAACCGTTTTCGAATCCTTCGGGATTCGGATTCTGGATTTTCCTTCACCTAACCAAGCCAGTGCCGGGTTCCTATGGACCTCGAGTTCCCTGTACTCACCTGAATTATGCACAAAGGTGCCTACTTACCTGCTGCAAGTGCCTGCTGATCGACATTATTCGCCTAGTACCTGTAAAAAATTAAAAAACAACAATACAGTTTATTAGTGTGTGAAAGAAACAATTCATGAAGCATCATACAATGCTGAAGGTGGTTATCGGTTGCTATTGGTTGCGAGGTGAGAAGCCCCGCCCTCCTGGCACATAAATGCTGGAGCGAGCTGGGTCAGAGTCATTTTGTCATTGAATTCGCCTGATGAGAACACTGTGGGAAGGTTCGAAACGCGTCGCGACAGACCTGAATGACAAAATTTGAAGACATTTAAAAATAAACAGCCGGCATCATTAGGGTGGCGATGCGTCTGAGCACAATATATGTTTATTCAATTTTTCTTCTCCGTCCATACAGACGTTGAGATGTGTACTTTTAGAGTAATATACCCCTCACCACATCTAAACCTTAACCTACCATCGGTTTTTCTTCACACACCCCTGAGAAAAACAGCCCGTGTGGCTGTAGCCCGGGTTTGGGATTTTTTACAGAGCCTAAAAAAATATTTTAGACTGGCGTTGGCTTTCTGTGGGGAAGTGTTGGCTGTTGTGTGTGATTTGGGGGTGTGCTTGTGACTCTTGGCGGCCGGTGGGACTCAGGACCGTGCACAACCGTTTTCGAATCCTTCGGGATTCGGATTCTGGATTTTCCTTCACCTAACCAAGCCAGTGCCGGGTTCCTATGGACCTCGAGTTCCCTGTACTCACCTGAATTATGCACAAAGGTGCCTACTTACCTGCTGCAAGTGCCTGCTGATCGACATTATTCGCCTAGTACCTGTAAAAAATTAAAAAACAACAATACAGTTTATTAGTGTGTGAAAGAAACAATTCATGAAGCATCATACAATGCTGAAGGTGGTTATCGGTTGCTATTGGTTGCGAGGTGAGAAGCCCCGCCCTCCTGGCACATAAATGCTGGAGCGAGCTGGGTCAGAGTCATTTTGTCATTGAATTCGCCTGATGAGAACACTGTGGGAAGGTTCGAAACGCGTCGCGACAGACCTGAATGACAAAATTTGAAGACATTTAAAAATAAACAGCCGGCATCATTAGGGTGGCGATGCGTCTGAGCACAATATATGTTTATTCAATTTTTCTTCTCCGTCCATACAGACGTTGAGATGTGTACTTTTAGAGTAATATACCCCTCACCACATCTAAACCTTAACCTACCATCGGTTTTTCTTCACACACCCCTGAGAAAAACAGCCCGTGTGGCTGTAGCCCGGGTTTGGGATTTTTTACAGAGCCTAAAAAAATATTTTAGACTGGCGTTGGCTTTCTGTGGGGAAGTGTTGGCTGTTGTGTGTGATTTGGGGGTGTGCTTGTGACTCTTGGCGGCCGGTGGGACTCAGGACCGTGCACAACCGTTTTCGAATCCTTCGGGATTCGGATTCTGGATTTTCCTTCACCTAACCAAGCCAGTGCCGGGTTCCTATGGACCTCGAGTTCCCTGTACTCACCTGAATTATGCACAAAGGTGCCTACTTACCTGCTGCAAGTGCCTGCTGATCGACATTATTCGCCTAGTACCTGTAAAAAATTAAAAAACAACAATACAGTTTATTAGTGTGTGAAAGAAACAATTCATGAAGCATCATACAATGCTGAAGGTGGTTATCGGTTGCTATTGGTTGCGAGGTGAGAAGCCCCGCCCTCCTGGCACATAAATGCTGGAGCGAGCTGGGTCAGAGTCATTTTGTCATTGAATTCGCCTGATGAGAACACTGTGGGAAGGTTCGAAACGCGTCGCGACAGACCTGAATGACAAAATTTGAAGACATTTAAAAATAAACAGCCGGCATCATTAGGGTGGCGATGCGTCTGAGCACAATATATGTTTATTCAATTTTTCTTCTCCGTCCATACAGACGTTGAGATGTGTACTTTTAGAGTAATATACCCCTCACCACATCTAAACCTTAACCTACCATCGGTTTTTCTTCACACACCCCTGAGAAAAACAGCCCGTGTGGCTGTAGCCCGGGTTTGGGATTTTTTACAGAGCCTAAAAAAATATTTTAGACTGGCGTTGGCTTTCTGTGGGGAAGTGTTGGCTGTTGTGTGTGATTTGGGGGTGTGCTTGTGACTCTTGGCGGCCGGTGGGACTCAGGACCGTGCACAACCGTTTTCGAATCCTTCGGGATTCGGATTCTGGATTTTCCTTCACCTAACCAAGCCAGTGCCGGGTTCCTATGGACCTCGAGTTCCCTGTACTCACCTGAATTATGCACAAAGGTGCCTACTTACCTGCTGCAAGTGCCTGCTGATCGACATTATTCGCCTAGTACCTGTAAAAAATTAAAAAACAACAATACAGTTTATTAGTGTGTGAAAGAAACAATTCATGAAGCATCATACAATGCTGAAGGTGGTTATCGGTTGCTATTGGTTGCGAGGTGAGAAGCCCCGCCCTCCTGGCACATAAATGCTGGAGCGAGCTGGGTCAGAGTCATTTTGTCATTGAATTCGCCTGATGAGAACACTGTGGGAAGGTTCGAAACGCGTCGCGACAGACCTGAATGACAAAATTTGAAGACATTTAAAAATAAACAGCCGGCATCATTAGGGTGGCGATGCGTCTGAGCACAATATATGTTTATTCAATTTTTCTTCTCCGTCCATACAGACGTTGAGATGTGTACTTTTAGAGTAATATACCCCTCACCACATCTAAACCTTAACCTACCATCGGTTTTTCTTCACACACCCCTGAGAAAAACAGCCCGTGTGGCTGTAGCCCGGGTTTGGGATTTTTTACAGAGCCTAAAAAAATATTTTAGACTGGCGTTGGCTTTCTGTGGGGAAGTGTTGGCTGTTGTGTGTGATTTGGGGGTGTGCTTGTGACTCTTGGCGGCCGGTGGGACTCAGGACCGTGCACAACCGTTTTCGAATCCTTCGGGATTCGGATTCTGGATTTTCCTTCACCTAACCAAGCCAGTGCCGGGTTCCTATGGACCTCGAGTTCCCTGTACTCACCTGAATTATGCACAAAGGTGCCTACTTACCTGCTGCAAGTGCCTGCTGATCGACATTATTCGCCTAGTACCTGTAAAAAATTAAAAAACAACAATACAGTTTATTAGTGTGTGAAAGAAACAATTCATGAAGCATCATACAATGCTGAAGGTGGTTATCGGTTGCTATTGGTTGCGAGGTGAGAAGCCCCGCCCTCCTGGCACATAAATGCTGGAGCGAGCTGGGTCAGAGTCATTTTGTCATTGAATTCGCCTGATGAGAACACTGTGGGAAGGTTCGAAACGCGTCGCGACAGACCTGAATGACAAAATTTGAAGACATTTAAAAATAAACAGCCGGCATCATTAGGGTGGCGATGCGTCTGAGCACAATATATGTTTATTCAATTTTTCTTCTCCGTCCATACAGACGTTGAGATGTGTACTTTTAGAGTAATATACCCCTCACCACATCTAAACCTTAACCTACCATCGGTTTTTCTTCACACACCCCTGAGAAAAACAGCCCGTGTGGCTGTAGCCCGGGTTTGGGATTTTTTACAGAGCCTAAAAAAATATTTTAGACTGGCGTTGGCTTTCTGTGGGGAAGTGTTGGCTGTTGTGTGTGATTTGGGGGTGTGCTTGTGACTCTTGGCGGCCGGTGGGACTCAGGACCGTGCACAACCGTTTTCGAATCCTTCGGGATTCGGATTCTGGATTTTCCTTCACCTAACCAAGCCAGTGCCGGGTTCCTATGGACCTCGAGTTCCCTGTACTCACCTGAATTATGCACAAAGGTGCCTACTTACCTGCTGCAAGTGCCTGCTGATCGACATTATTCGCCTAGTACCTGTAAAAAATTAAAAAACAACAATACAGTTTATTAGTGTGTGAAAGAAACAATTCATGAAGCATCATACAATGCTGAAGGTGGTTATCGGTTGCTATTGGTTGCGAGGTGAGAAGCCCCGCCCTCCTGGCACATAAATGCTGGAGCGAGCTGGGTCAGAGTCATTTTGTCATTGAATTCGCCTGATGAGAACACTGTGGGAAGGTTCGAAACGCGTCGCGACAGACCTGAATGACAAAATTTGAAGACATTTAAAAATAAACAGCCGGCATCATTAGGGTGGCGATGCGTCTGAGCACAATATATGTTTATTCAATTTTTCTTCTCCGTCCATACAGACGTTGAGATGTGTACTTTTAGAGTAATATACCCCTCACCACATCTAAACCTTAACCTACCATCGGTTTTTCTTCACACACCCCTGAGAAAAACAGCCCGTGTGGCTGTAGCCCGGGTTTGGGATTTTTTACAGAGCCTAAAAAAATATTTTAGACTGGCGTTGGCTTTCTGTGGGGAAGTGTTGGCTGTTGTGTGTGATTTGGGGGTGTGCTTGTGACTCTTGGCGGCCGGTGGGACTCAGGACCGTGCACAACCGTTTTCGAATCCTTCGGGATTCGGATTCTGGATTTTCCTTCACCTAACCAAGCCAGTGCCGGGTTCCTATGGACCTCGAGTTCCCTGTACTCACCTGAATTATGCACAAAGGTGCCTACTTACCTGCTGCAAGTGCCTGCTGATCGACATTATTCGCCTAGTACCTGTAAAAAATTAAAAAACAACAATACAGTTTATTAGTGTGTGAAAGAAACAATTCATGAAGCATCATACAATGCTGAAGGTGGTTATCGGTTGCTATTGGTTGCGAGGTGAGAAGCCCCGCCCTCCTGGCACATAAATGCTGGAGCGAGCTGGGTCAGAGTCATTTTGTCATTGAATTCGCCTGATGAGAACACTGTGGGAAGGTTCGAAACGCGTCGCGACAGACCTGAATGACAAAATTTGAAGACATTTAAAAATAAACAGCCGGCATCATTAGGGTGGCGATGCGTCTGAGCACAATATATGTTTATTCAATTTTTCTTCTCCGTCCATACAGACGTTGAGATGTGTACTTTTAGAGTAATATACCCCTCACCACATCTAAACCTTAACCTACCATCGGTTTTTCTTCACACACCCCTGAGAAAAACAGCCCGTGTGGCTGTAGCCCGGGTTTGGGATTTTTTACAGAGCCTAAAAAAATATTTTAGACTGGCGTTGGCTTTCTGTGGGGAAGTGTTGGCTGTTGTGTGTGATTTGGGGGTGTGCTTGTGACTCTTGGCGGCCGGTGGGACTCAGGACCGTGCACAACCGTTTTCGAATCCTTCGGGATTCGGATTCTGGATTTTCCTTCACCTAACCTAACCCTAACCTAACTTTGGGATAGGGTTAGGGTTAGGTTAGGGTTAGGTTAGGTTAGGGTTAGGTTAGGGTTAGGGTTAGGGTTAGGGTTAGGGTTAGGGTTAGGGTATATAGGGTAAAATGCGAAATTGCACCCCTCAATTGGGTGGGGTGCACTTCATTTCTATAGATCCTAGAGGGCTGAAATTCCACATATATATACAGTATTGTTCAAAATAATAGCAGTACAATGTGACTAACCAGAATAATCAAGGTTTTTAGTATATTTTTTATTGCTACGTGGCAAACAAGTTACCAGTAGGTTCAGTAGATTCTCAGAAAACAAATAAGACCCAGCATTCATGATATGCACGCTCTTAAGGCTGTGCAATTGGGCAATTAGTTGAAAGGGGTGTGTTCAAAAAAATAGCAGTGTCTACCTTTGACTGTACAAACTCAAAACTATTTTGTACAAACTTTTTTTTTTTCTGGGATTTAGCAATCCTGTGAATCACTAAACTAATATTTAGTTGTGTGACCACAGTTTTTTAAAACTGCTTGACATCTGTGTGGCATGGAGTCAACCAACTTGTGGCACCTCTCAGCTGTTATTCCACTCCATGATTCTTTAACAACATTCCACAATTCATTCACATTTCTTGGTTTTGCTTCAGAAACAGCATTTTTGATATCACCCCACAAGTTCTCAATTGGATTAAGGTCTGGAGATTGGGCTGGCCACTCCATAACATTAATTTTGTTGGTTTGGAACCAAGACTTTGCCCGTTTACTAGTGTGTTTTGGGTCATTGTCTTGTTGAAACAACCATTTCAAGGGCATGTCCTCTTCAGCATAGGGCAACATGACCTCTTCAAGTATTTTAACATATGCAAACTGATCCATGATCCCTGGTATGCGATAAATAGGCCCAACACCATAGTAGGAGAAACATGCCCATATCATGATGCTTGCACCTCCATGCTTCACTGTCTTCACTGTGTACTGTGGCTTGAATTCAGAGTTTGGGGGTCGTCTCACAAACTGCCTGTGGCCCTTGGACCCAAAAAGAACAATTTTACTCTCATCAGTCCACAAAATGTTCCTCCATTTCTCTTTAGGCCAGTTGATGTGTTCTTTGGCAAATTGTAACCTCTTCTGCACATGCCTTTTTTTTAACAGAGGGACTTTGCGGGGGATTCTTGCAAATAGATTAGCTTCACACAGACGTCTTCTAACTGTCACAGTACTTACAGGTAACTCCAGACTGTCTTTGATCATCCTGGAGGTGATCATTGGCTGAGCCTTTGCCATTCTGGTTATTCTTCTATCCATTTTGATGGTTGTCTTCCGTTTTCTTCCACGTCTCTCTGGTTTTGCTCTCCATTTTAAGGCATTGGAGATCATTTTAGCTGAACAGCCTATCATTTTTTGCACCTCTTTATAGGTTTTCCCCTCTCTAATCAACTTTTTAATCAAAGTACGCTGTTCTTCTGAACAATGTCTTGAACGACCCATTTTCCTCAGCTTTCAAATGCATGTTCAACAAGTGTTGGCTTCATCCTTAAATAGGGGCCACCTGATTCACACCTGTTTCTTCACAAAATTGATGACCTCAGTGATTGAATGCCACACTGCTATTTTTTTGAACACACCCCTTTCAACTAATTCAACTAATTGCCCAATTGCACAGCCTTAAGAGCGTGCATATCATGAATGCTGGGTCTCATTTGTTTTCTGAGAATCTACTGAACCTACTGGTAACTTGTTTGCCACGTAGCAATAAAAAAATATACGAAAAACCTTGATTATTCTGGTTAGTCACATTGTACTGCTATTATTTTGAACAATACTGTAAATACATAAAGTTAATCTCAAAGTTTTGTGTGTCTCATAATCGTGATATGCAAGTTGTATACTTCAATCAACGACAGAACAGAAGGTGCACAAAATATTAATGCTTGCAAAATAGCTAATATTTATTGAAGTTGTTTTGTGTTGTTTGTTAACAATCTTTATTAGTGTTTGATGGCCCCCATCATTCACTTTTTGTTTTTATATTCTTTTTCGCTGAAGTCATTATTATAATAAGTCATAGGCCTAATCTTAAAATCAGTTTTTTAAATGCACAAAAACTGAGCTTAAGGTTACAGATGTTTTTGTAAAATAGGATATCTAACCTCTTACCAATTTTCACACAGCCAGTACTAAACACTGCGTAAAACCAATAATAGACAAACAAGAGAATATAAACAAAAATATGAATAAATTATATTCACAATGTCCCCCCCACCCCCCACAACCTACTTAAATGCCAGTTTAAAGAACGCCCCCCCAAAAATAGCATAGAGTACTGGCGGGGGCTGACTTGATTTTATGAGAATTTGTCTCGTTGGCTGGCCGGCTGCAGGTACTGAACTACGTGGTTGTTGGCGCCCGGTTGGTAGGGCTCGAGCCGATGCTCAACGAGAGCTTGTGGCGTTGGAATGGTGAGCCCTACCGGCCGATGAGGAGCAGCATGGTTGTGGTGCCCGACAGGGAGGACCCGAGTTGCTTCGATCGGAATAGGTCACGGTGTCGACGTACAGGCCCTACTGGCTGATAGGCCCTGCTATTCAGTGGGCGAAGGGCCTAATGCTGACCGAGAGGGCCCATTAAGCCTCCGACAGGAGATTGAGACTCAGGATGACGGACGTCTGGGTCCTCTCGGGTTTGGCAGAAAAAAAGGTTTGGGCTGGCCGACAAGGAGGACTCTGGCGACATCCGAAGGGAGATCCTGACACACGGCATCGGATGGATGAGACTCGCTTGCGGCCGGCAAGCTTAGCCCCGACTGGTAGAACTCTCGCCAGACGTCTGACGGTAGCACACGCATCAGTGGAAAGTGGAAAGGGAGACCCGACTGGGAGGACTCTCGTGGCATCCGATGGGGCATTAAACTCAGAACATCGAACGGGTAAGCCTCGCCAGGCGGGGTTAAAAGATGTGAGGGTAGCGGAGAGGGTTTTTTTTTTTTTTTTTTGCAGTAGTGTCAGACGGTTAAGCCTCGTCTACCGTCAAATGGAAAGGTAAGGGTTAGGACTGAATTTCTTTTTTTTTTAGTTAATCTGGCTTTAATCGGGTAAGCTTCGCTGGTGTTCGGATGGAAAGTCCAAGATTGCTTAAGCGGTAAAGCATCTGACAGGAGTTTAATACTCGCGATGTCATATGAGTAAGCTTTGTTGATAGTTGAATGGAGAAGGCAAAGGTTGGCTCAACCGGGAGCACTCTTGCAGCGCCTGACAGGGAGTTCGATACGAAGGATGATTTGGTTGTCTACGAGGGTAGACGCTGTGAGGCTTACTTGAATAATTGTTTAGCAAATCCAGTGAGCTGCTTCCGATAACAAGTCAGAAAAATCTTGGTGCAGTCATTGTATTAGAAATTAAGTGTGCAAAAATAAATTGGATTTCCTGTGCCAGTGTACCCCAAATAGGTCCCATGAATCGGCGATGTAGTCGTTGTCGAATCGTCATATTGTCAGCACGTGAGATCGATGGTACATATCGATGATGTAATCGTGCATGGGTGGAGTAAGAGAAAGATCCTTTATACTTGTCTGAGCTTACTATTTGCCATTTTAACCATGCAGGTGCACGAAAAGAGCCCATGGAATCACCAATAATCGTAAAATATACTTTCGGACGTACTGATAAACTGGCATTAAATAGAAAATACTATATTTAAAACTGTTAGTTCATGTAGTCGGCACTACTGTCATCTCGCTTGTCCTGTGAATTTTTTTTTTTTTTTTTTAAAGATGGTAGATTCCATTTAAAGTCCAATGATTTAACCCTAATATTGACGTAAACGAATGCCTTAAATAGAAGGTATTCAAAAACCGGTAAGTTCATATATTTGGAGTGAGTTCGGTTGGAATGATGCCTTGGTCGTACGCGCTCCGGACCACATGCCTCATGATGGGACCGACGTGCCGCCCCCTGAAACCAGAATGAGATGCGTTCTAACGTAACTGTGTCATTACAGTCAGTTAGTGAGAGCTCCTTTAAAATATGGCACGTATCGGATTACCTGTTAAAGTACGATGGAATACCTTATATCTGCAAACAATGTATGTCTATTTGTGGATGGAGACTTCTTTGCCACCTACAGACTCACATCAACCTTTGAGAGCACAGACGAGCGTGAGGTGCAGTGCTGAGATGGGATAACGGAGCGGATTGATAGCCGGTTAGAAATATGGTAGGCCGCCTAATAATTATAATAAATTAATTATAATTATAATAAAAACGTTGGATGGAGAATGAGCCTAATATCGTCTTGGCTATCATCGATACATGATGCTATCACCACAACCTAGGATGCATGGCATACCTTAAAGTGGAGGTGATGTGTGTTTTCTTTTTTTTTTTCTTTTTTTTTGCGTGTGAACAGACGCTGCTGCAGCAGTGGGGAGATACGGGAAAGGCTACTGCGGGAGCAAACACTGCTGCGGCAGTGAGGAGGTATAGGAAAGGCTCCTGCGGAAGCAGACTCTGCTGCGGCAGTGAGGAGGTATAGGAAAGGCTCCTGCGGGAGCAGACACTGCGCGGCAGTGAGGAGGTATAGGAAAGGCTCCTGCGGGAGCAGACACTGCGCGGCAGTGAGGAGGTATAGGAAAGGCTCCTGCGGGAGCAGACACTGCTGCGGCAGTGAGGAGGTATAGGAAAGGCTCCTGCGGGAGCAGACACTGCCCGGCAGTGAGGAGGTATAGGAAAGGCTCCTGCGGGAGCACACACTGCTGCGGCAATGAGGAGGTATAGGAAAGGCTCCTGCGGGAGCAGACACTGCTGCGGCAGTGGGGAGATACGGGAAAGGCTCCTGCGGGAGCAGACTCTGCTGCGGCAGTGGGGAGGTATAGGAAAGGCTCCTGCGGGAGCAGACACTGCGTGGCAGTGAGGAGGTATAGGAAAGGCTCCTGCGGGAGCAGACACTGCCCGGCAGTGAGGAGGTATAGGAAAGGCTCCTGCGGGAGCAGACACTGCTGCGGCAGTGAGGAGGTATAGGAAAGGCTCCTGGGGGAGCAGACACTGCTGCGGCAGTGAGGAGGTATAGGAAAGGCTCCTGCGGGAGCAGACACTGCCCGGCAGTGAGGAGGTATAGGAAAGGCACCTGCGGGAGCAGACACTGCTGCGGCAGTGAGGAGGTATAGGAAAGGCACCTGCGGGAGCAGACTCTGCTGCGGCAGTGAGGAGGTATAGGAAAGGCTCCTGCAGGAGCAGACACTGCTGCGGCAGTGGGGAGATACGGGAAAGGCTCCTGCGGGAGCAGACTCTGCGCGGCAGTGAGGAGGTATAGGAAAGGCTCCTGCGGGAGCAGATACTGCTGCGGCAATGAGGAGGTACAGGAAAGGCTACTTGCTTCGGCTGCTGTAGATGTTGGCTGTGGGAAGAGTAAAAAGGGTTAGTAACATTTGATGGGGCGAGCTAAAAATGAATGGGTAGCCTACTGTGTTACCAGCTTAGCAATTGGTTGCCTGATTTGACAATTCCTCATGCCTTGTCCACATTATTATGTTCCTGTTGGAAAAGCATCTTTCCTCACATTTGGCCTCTGGGCTGTTTAGACTGTCTCCAGAGCGGATACGCTTGGAACGCTGTTTTCACGTTGTAGTATGGACTGTGGAAACAGAGGCTTTTGGAAACGATGAAGCATGTTTAGTCTTGTAAGACGTTGTACCGAAAGACATGATTATAGCAGTAACGTTAACCCCTTACCAGTCACCCCCCATTTTTGGCATGGAGACAGAAATTACCACTGTTGGGAACGTTACTTTAAAAAACGAATTAGTTTTAGTTAGTAACTGAATTACTCTATAATAAAAGTAACTCGTTACCAGGGAAAGTAACTTTGTGGGGTTTTTTAGCAGTTTTCACAAGTCAGCTAAAATGAGTAGAACAGACAGGTGTTCGTACATAACTTTCAATATTTATTGCACGTCAACAGACAGCAAGAGTTATATCCTGCACTTCAAGTATTATCTTTGTAAGAAAAGCATTTTTGGCCACTACCTTTGTAGATGCGTGTGTATCACATTACATGTACACATTACATGCACGTTCTTGCCTTTGACCTTGATGAATTTGAAGTAGTGGTTATATCTCCACCTTGAAAATGGCAACTTTTCATCGCTTGCCTGACTCGCCACTGCTGCTGCTGCGAATCTCTGTTTAGCTGTTGCGTGTGTGTGACTGTGTCTGTTTGGCGCCGCTGGCGTACAAACACTGGCTCTGATTGGCTATCATGAAACAAATGACTCTGCCTTAGCCAATCATAATCGCTTAATTGTAATTAATCCACCTCCTCACTCGCTGTGTGAGCCAGGTGTGCGTTCGGATTACATAGTTTATTAAATCAATGTATAGTAAAGCACCGCATTTAACAACGGCGTTATTCCAAACACTGGAAATTACATACCCAAAATAAAAATGTTTTTGCTCATGATTCTTTCTAACTAGATACATGATCAACATTTGTCCACGAGCTAACACTTCAACATTTACCGTTCAGGAATAGGAATCATTTTCCTGACATAATTACTAAATTACTGTCACTGAAATGATGCTTTATCGAAATATTGGTCAAATATCAAAGCCTAAGTCTTTAGACTTTCAATTGATGCGCGTTTTATCCAGATCAAGTAAGAGAGTGATGTTTAAAGTGCTGTGAAAGTGAAATGATAAACTGGGGCCGTTGGCGATGCAAGCAAATGGGTTAATAGCAGTTATGTGCTATTCGCTTCCAAGTGGTTTCTAAAGATATTTACTTGCCAGTTTTTTTGCATTACAGTCCTTAAAAGGCGACAGTAATTTTACTCACACTTGCTATTCTGCGTCAAAACATGAGGGCAGATGCGTTTTAGATTAATTTTGAGTGATCACGCCAGTGAATGGTGAAATAGGTCCCTAAATGATTTGGTCCTACCAGAAAACTTGCATGGAAATTAAAATGTAAAATTAAATTAAGCATTTAGCGGACACTTTTATCCAGAGACTTACAGGCATTTTTTTATATATATATATATATATCATGGAACTTATGTCTGTATCATCATATCGAATGTAATGCCTTGGCTTCGTGATTAAAAGTGGCATCATCATCCGATGGAACTACGTTTGTATCTGTAGTCCAAATCTATGCGTACTCCACACTCCAGATCAGCAGGTGGCGGCAATGCATCTTTACGCTGGTTTGCCATAACCACCATAAAACACTAGTAGAAGACGACGGAACTGCGTCATGACCTCGTTTAACAAACTTTAGCCACAAACCTGCTTTTAGATGCAACGCTTTGGATGCCAACTGCCGTAAAAATCCAATGAAGAAAAAGAAGAACCTGCTTTTAGCGTCTTCGCCTGAAAATGTATTGGTTTACGTCGCACGGTCTGCGCCACTAGAGGAAGCGGCCTCAAACTGCCACTCGGCCGGAACGCCGGGGTGAAAGGCTTAGCCGCGGCGGGAAGTGTGAGAGGCTTGCTGTGGTGAGAACTGGGGTTTGGCCCAGGCTGGTTGGATTCTTTCTGCTGCAATCCAGCGCTCGAGGAGAGCTCGGTCTCCGGCGTCACGATGGTTGTGTCGAGCGAGGCGAGCTCGGAGCTTGCACGGTCTATTGGCCACGACGGGTGGCTTGGCGAGGAGAGCAGCTGTCACGATGACGCTTAATGGTGCTCAACAGCCGTGTTTGGCTGGGTAGAAATGATCTCGGTTCCAGCAAAAGCAGCAGGTCTTATAAATCCCCGGTGTAGCTCTCTTCGTTGGTACGAAAATTGGGTCGAAAATTAGGTGACAGACGAAGCAAACCAGCATGCTGATAAACCGTCAATGGATAGAGGTAAGTCAGCAATATTTATACTATGGGATTGATTACTTGATTATGGTCCACCTGTGTTGATTAGGCTAAGTATCTGACACGCTCGTCCCGAATCTTGTTAATAAAAACGTCATTTAAATTGAGTATCACAATTATTTGTGTTATGTTGCATGTTCTGGTTATATTATTATGTATACTGTATATATATATATATATATGTTATAAGTTGTAAACCAAGTGGATTTATGTGAGAAGACTGTAAGAAGTGTTAAACGGCTGATGTTGAAAATAAACTAAGAAATAAAAGGACATCATGGACTTCTGTGTCGTGAGTAAACGAGTTCAACAAGACCGATATGTGTCAAAACTTGTGGATTAATTATATGAAAATGTCCATGTCCCATTAACACTCTCAGTCTCTCAATCTAGTCATGTCACAGAGATGCCCAATGGTGATCATGATTATTGTGTGGAGCCCATGACTACAGAGAAGCTTGTGGCTGCACAAGAGGAGATTTCTCGTCTGTCTGCTGAAAATGAAACACTCAGAAGTCATCACCAGATGGGAGCATGACTTTTGTGAGCAGTCTTTACACTGGAAGCATCTCTGATAAAGAGATCAAGTCATCTGACATTTTGAATCTTCTTGAAGAGGGTGGACAAAGGCTTTTTAAATCAAAGACCTACTTGACGAAATTCATGCCACAGTAGTTATTCCACCTTTTCTCGGCCCAAGTGGACAGTTCAGCCATGAGGAGCTTACACACACACGATTACATGTATATTCAAGAAAAATGTTATACAAACAAATTTACATGTATTATTTTTTAAATAAAATGATAACATTTTTATAATACTGAATTTTTACATATTGTAATTCTTACCACATTTTTGTACCAAAAACATTTAAATGTAAAAATGTACATTTTAATTAGTTTCTCTTTGTAAAAACATTTGTACTATTAATATTTTCAGACGTCTGAAGTTTGAGAGAATTAAAAAAAAAACATTCTGCATTTCATAGGAATCCTGTTTCATTTGTCATATTTACAGTTTATAAAGATGGTAAATTAAAAACAGAGATTTTCTCTTTTTTTACAGGGGAAAAAACTATTTAACAGAGAATGCAACATATTTATATTAAGGTAATAGCTTATCCAAATAGGAAATTTGGTCATAAATTGCTTAACATAAATTAGTTCCAAACCTGTATTGATTTCTTTCTCCTAGTGAACATAGAAAATACTTCGAGGAATGCAAGTAACCAAACAGTTAATCGTTGACTTTTTCTTCCAAACTATGGAAAATCAGTGCCTATTGCCAACTGTTTTGTTACCCACATTCCTCAAAGTATCTAATGTGTTCAGCATACAAAAATTAATTTATGCAGGTTTTTGCACTATAAGAATTATAGTGCAAAATTCTATAACATTTTATAGATTAATTCTATAACCTTTAAGAATTAAATACACTTCAAAAGGTAATTTGAGGTTTTGTTTCTGTTTACACTCTCCTGTTGCAGAGAACAGGTAAGAAACAGCTGAAAGAAAAAAAAAAAAAAATCAAGCTTACACTTCAGCTCCTCCTATTCATCTTTGTAGAAATGGATACATTCCAGGTGGTAATCACTATTGCATTTTACAAAAGGTAGTGAGCAGTACTCGTGAGTGAAGAGTGAAGCTCCCTGCTGCATTTGTCAAATATGAGCAGTTTTTGAAGCTGTCTTTGTTTGGGCATTTGATCTGGAGAAGACTGTGGACAGGATCTGCTGTAAGGTCAACTACTTTCCTGTCAGGTGAGGCTCCTAGGTGAGGGGCATGATGATTAATTACTAAGCCACAGGGAAACAATTTGTTTCCAGTGAGTTTTTCATATTCTGCAGCAGTAAACAGTCTCCAGTTGTATGCCTCTTTTCATAGCTTTGGTCTGAATGGTTTGTTTTGCACACATGTCAGCAGCTAACTTGTCAAAGTCTTTAATTCTAGAGCAGACCTGCTTAAAAGATGTTGATGTGATCCTCTCTGCGCGTAGCCGATGCCAAGTGATGCTGCTTTGGTCCCTGGTTCCACTTTCCAGGTCTAGTGAATCTTCTGATGTAATTATCAGACCTCCGTAGAAATCATGTTCTTCCTGGTTTAATACAGTTGCGTAGGAGCATGGTTGCGGAGGAAGAGCTCTTCAAAGGACACGGTGTGCTGGGGTAATTGGTAGGATAAAACAGACCCTAAAGGTAAGTCGCCGAACTCTGTGGTGACAAGTTGTTTTTGTTGGTTACTGGAAATTAATATTTTAAACATGTGGCTTCTGCTGCCTGATGCTTTTAGGTTTTCCCTCAGATGCTCTACAAATTCACCACAGGGCAATGGGACAGGGACTGGGCAGTAAACATTTGGGGGAATTCCCTCACTTGTGCAGTTTACTCTATGGGTACTACTATTTGGTGGTTTTACTTTGGAAACTGATACTGTGCTGATTGGCTTTGGCTTTAGTCCTAATGCTCTTGATGGCACATACCATGTTTGAGGCAAAGAGGTTTTACTTGCTCTTGGTGGTACAGATTTATGTTCCATTTTAAGGGAGTGAGCCAGTTTGTAAAGTAGTTCTAGTAAATTATTACATTTCCCCAATCCTGCTTTATAAGTGCATTGGGTGTCTCGGATAAAAGGTTTTTCTGAAGACCGCTCCACCTGCAACAAAATGTTATTAAGAAAAAAAACATTATTAACTAACCCTAACCCACATTTCAAGAAAAGGTGTACAAAAAAAAACAGGTGTTTTTTTTTTTTTTGGTCTTAAAGTATTTCCAAACTATAACAGTTATTGGTATAACTAAGCTACACTTATGTTATAACAAGTGTTATAAAAGTAAAAAAAAAAGTAATTAGTTACAATCTACTTATTCCATCTGTTTTTTTGTTTTTTTTTAATCAGCCTAACCATTTTATTCCCCCAGTACTTATATAAATAAATGTATTTACAACATTAAAGATCAGAAAAACTACTTAAGACCATTTTCATGTCACAAACAACCACTTGCATTGTAGAATGACACTTACTAGAAACAACAAAACAAACAAGGTCCAAAAATTAACTAAAGACCAAAACTTGAACTCAACATTAACAGTAGGCCCTAACACTACAGCCTGCTTCGTTTCCCTTCACTGTAAACCACAGGTATCATGGACATCAAACACTACAGTTCAACACTTCGAGGTGGCTGAGAGGCTAATGTTAGCAGCACATATAATCAGTATGTAACGTTAGTTCGGCAACATTAGCGCTATTGTGATCTTCCATGCAGTATGCTAAGCTAACCTCACAAGAAAGTTGAAAAGGTAACAGTTTACCTTCAACATCGTGGATATAACCCTTGGTCCAGTTGCTGTAACCCTTCAGGAGGATAGATCTGGGAATTTTTTATCCTTTGTCCGCCCATGACTCCACAACATTGAGCATAAGAAGAGGAAGATATGACAGGTTCGTAGTCCACACAGCCATGTTTAGTTGTTGTTATTTCCGGTTTACCCTCACAGCCTCGTTTTCGAATCAAAATGGCGGCGGGCTGAATAAGGCGTATACATGTATACACACAACATACATACAATATGACAAGGGGGTAGACAGGACAGGAAGACAGGGAATTGAGGAAGGAATACAGCATGACATTAGGCAAGAGAGGAGAAAAAAACAGCAACCAGACTATGCTCCTTTGGGAGTACAGTGGGAGAACAGGAAAAACACCCCAGCAACAAAGTCACATTATCAATACTGCATAACTACACGACTGCAAACAGGGGAGGGGAAGTGGGGGGGTCGGGGTAATCCAGTGCATGCAAGCATCCTGGGGGGCATGAATGCATATCTGAATATGTGCACATGTGTGTACAGTATTGTTCAAAATAATAGCAGTACAATGTGACTAACCAGAATAATCAAGGTTTTTAGTATATTTTTTATTGCTACGTGGCAAACAAGTTACCAGTAGGTTCAGTAGATTGTCAGAAAACAAACAAGACCCAGCATTCATGATATGCACGCTCTTAAGGCTGTGCAATTGGGCAATTAGTTGAAAGGGGTGTGTTCAAAAAAATAGCAGTGTCTACCTTTGACTGTACAAACTCAAAACTATTTTCTACAAACATTTTTTTTTCTGGGATTTAGCAATCCTGTGAATCACTAAACTAATATTTAGTTGTATGACCACAGTTTTTTTAAAACTGCTTGACATCTGTGTGGCATGGAGTCAACCAACTTGTGGCACCTCTCAGCTGTTATTCCACTCCATGATTCTTTAACAACATTCCACAATTCATTCACATTTCTTGGTTTTGCTTCAGAAACAGCATTTTTGATATCACCCCACAAGTTCTCAATTGGATTAAGGTCTGGAGATTGGGCTGGCCACTCCATAACATTAATTTTGTTGGTTTGGAACCAAGACTTTGCCCGTTTACTAGTGTGTTTTGGGTCATTGTCTTGTTGAAACAACCATTTCAAGGGCATGTCCTCTTCAGCATAGGGCAACATGACCTCTTCAAGTATTTTAACATATGCAAACTGATCCATGATCCCTGGTATGCGATAAATAGGCCCAACACCATAGTAGGAGAAACATGCCCATATCATGATGCTTGCACCTCCATGCTTCACTGTCTTCACTGTGTACTGTGGCTTGAATTCAGAGTTTGGGGGTCATCTCACAAACTGCCTGTGGCCCTTGGACCAAAAAAGAACAATTTTACTCTCATCAGTCCACAAAATGTTCCTCCATTTCTCTTTAGGCCAGTTGATGTGTTCTTTGGCAAATTGTAACCTCTTCTGCACATGCCTTTTTTTTAACAGAGGGACTTTGCGGGGGATTCTTGAAAATAGATTAGCTTCACACAGACGTCTTCTAACTGTCACAGTACTTACAGGTAACTCCAGACTGTCTTTGATCATCCTGGAGGTGATCATTGGCTGAGCCTTTGCCATTCTGGTTATTCTTCTATCCATTTTGATGGTTGTCTTCCGTTTTCTTCCACGTCTCTCTGGTTTTTCTCTCCATTTTAAGGCATTGGAGATCATTTTAGCTGAACAGCCTATCATTTTTTGCACCTCTTTATAGGTTTTCCCCTCTCTAATCAACTTTTTAATCAAAGTACGCTGTTCTTCTGAACAATGTCTTGAACGACCCATTTTCCTCAGCTTTCAAATGCATGTTCAACAAGTGTTGGCTTCATCCTTAAATAGGGGCCACCTGATTCACACCTGTTTCTTCACAAAATTGATGACCTCAGTGATTGAATGCCACACTGCTATTTTTTTGAACACACCCCTTTCAACTAATTCAACTAATTGCCCAATTGCACAGCCTTAAGAGCGTGCATATCATGAATGCTGGGTCTCATTTGTTTTCTGAGAATCTACTGAACCTACTGGTAACTTGTTTGCCACGTAGCAATAAAAAAATATACGAAAAACCTTGATTATTCTGGTTAGTCACATTGTACTGCTATTATTTTGAACAATACTGTAAATACATAAAGTTAATCTCAAAGTTTTGTGTGTCTCATAATCGTGATATGCAAGTTTTTATACTTCAATCAACGACAGAACAGAAGGTGCACAAAATATTAATGCTTGCAAAATAGCTAATATTTATTGAAGTTGTTTTGTGTTGTTTGTTAACAATCTTTATTAGTGTTTGATGGCCCCCATCATTCACTTTTTGTTTTTATATTCTTTTTCGCTGAAGTCATTATTATAATAAGTCATAGGCCTAATCTTAAAATCAGTTTTTTAAATGCACAAAAACTGAGCTTAAGGTTACAGATGTTTTTGTAAAATAGGATATCTAACCTCTTACCAATTTTCACACAGCCAGTACTAAACACTGCGTAAAACCAATAATAGACAAACAAGAGAATATAAACAAAAATATGAATAAATTATATTCACAATGTCCCCCCCACCCCCCACAACCTACTTAAATGCCAGTTTAAAGAACGCCCCCCCAAAAATAGCATAGAGTACTGGCGGGGGCTGACTTGATTTTATGAGAATTTGTCTCGTTGGCTGGCCGGCTGCAGGTACTGAACTACGTGGTTGTTGGCGCCCGGTTGGTAGGGCTCGAGCCGATGCTCAACGAGAGCTTGTGGCGTTGGAATGGTGAGCCCTACCGGCCGATGAGGAGCAGCATGGTTGTGGTGCCCGACAGGGAGGACCCGAGTTGCTTCGATCGGAATAGGTCACGGTGTCGACGTACAGGCCCTACTGGCTGATAGGCCCTGCTATTCAGTGGGCGAAGGGCCTAATGCTGACCGAGAGGGCCCATTAAGCCTCCGACAGGAGATTGAGACTCAGGATGACGGACGTCTGGGTCCTCTCGGGTTTGGCAGAAAAAAAGGTTTGGGCTGGCCGACAAGGAGGACTCTGGCGACATCCGAAGGGAGATCCTGACACACGGCATCGGATGGATGAGACTCGCTTGCGGCCGGCAAGCTTAGCCCCGACTGGTAGAACTCTCGCCAGACGTCTGACGGTAGCACACGCATCAGTGGAAAGTGGAAAGGGAGACCCGACTGGGAGGACTCTCGTGGCATCCGATGGGGCATTAAACTCAGAACATCGAACGGGTAAGCCTCGCCAGGCGGGGTTAAAAGATGTGAGGGTAGCGGAGAGGGTTTTTTTTTTTTTTTTTGCAGTAGTGTCAGACGGTTAAGCCTCGTCTACCGTCAAATGGAAAGGTAAGGGTTAGGACTGAATTTCTTTTTTTTTTAGTTAATCTGGCTTTAATCGGGTAAGCTTCGCTGGTGTTCGGATGGAAAGTCCAAGATTGCTTAAGCGGTAAAGCATCTGACAGGAGTTTAATACTCGCGATGTCATATGAGTAAGCTTTGTTGATAGTTGAATGGAGAAGGCAAAGGTTGGCTCAACCGGGAGCACTCTTGCAGCGCCTGACAGGGAGTTCGATACGAAGGATGATTTGGTTGTCTACGAGGGTAGACGCTGTGAGGCTTACTTGAATAATTGTTTAGCAAATCCAGTGAGCTGCTTCCGATAACAAGTCAGAAAAATCTTGGTGCAGTCATTGTATTAGAAATTAAGTGTGCAAAAATAAATTGGATTTCCTGTGCCAGTGTACCCCAAATAGGTCCCATGAATCGGCGATGTAGTCGTTGTCGAATCGTCATATTGTCAGCACGTGAGATCGATGGTACATATCGATGATGTAATCGTGCATGGGTGGAGTAAGAGAAAGATCCTTTATACTTGTCTGAGCTAACTATTTGCCATTTTAACCATGCAGGTGCACAAAAAGAGCCCATGGAATCACCAATAATCGTAAAATATACTTTCGGACGTACTGATAAACTGGCATTAAATAGAAAATACTATATTTAAAACTGTTAGTTCATGTAGTCGGCACTACTGTCATCTCGCTTGTCCTGTGAATTTTTTTTTTTTTTTTTTAAAGATGGTAGATTCCATTTAAAGTCCAATGATTTAACCCTAATATTGACGTAAACGAATGCCTTAAATAGAAGGTATTCAAAAACCGGTAAGTTCATATATTTGGAGTGAGTTCGGTTGGAATGATGCCTTGGTCGTACGCGCTCCGGACCACATGCCTCATGATGGGACCGACGTGCCGCCCCCTGAAACCAGAATGAGATGCGTTCTAACGTAACTGTGTCATTACAGTCAGTTAGTGAGAGCTCCTTTAAAATATGGCACGTATCGGATTACCTGTTAAAGTACGATGGAATACCTTATATCTGCAAACAATGTATGTCTATTTGTGGATGGAGACTTCTTTGCCACCTACAGACTCACATCAACCTTTGAGAGCACAGACGAGCGTGAGGTGCAGTGCTGAGATGGGATAACGGAGCGGATTGATAGCCGGTTAGAAATATGGTAGGCCGCCTAATAATTATAATAAATTAATTATAATTATAATAAAAACGTTGGATGGAGAATGAGCCTAATATCGTCTTGGCTATCATCGATACATGATGCTATCACCACAACCTAGGATGCATGGCATACCTTAAAGTGGAGGTGATGTGTGTTTTCTTTTTTTTTTTCTTTTTTTTTGCGTGTGAACAGACGCTGCTGCAGCAGTGGGGAGATACGGGAAAGGCTACTGCGGGAGCAAACACTGCTGCGGCAGTGAGGAGGTATAGGAAAGGCTCCTGCGGAAGCAGACTCTGCTGCGGCAGTGAGGAGGTATAGGAAAGGCTCCTGCGGGAGCAGACACTGCGCGGCAGTGAGGAGGTATAGGAAAGGCTCCTGCGGGAGCAGACACTGCGCGGCAGTGAGGAGGTATAGGAAAGGCTCCTGCGGGAGCAGACACTGCTGCGGCAGTGAGGAGGTATAGGAAAGGCTCCTGCGGGAGCAGACACTGCCCGGCAGTGAGGAGGTATAGGAAAGGCTCCTGCGGGAGCACACACTGCTGCGGCAATGAGGAGGTATAGGAAAGGCTCCTGCGGGAGCAGACACTGCTGCGGCAGTGGGGAGATACGGGAAAGGCTCCTGCGGGAGCAGACTCTGCTGCGGCAGTGGGGAGGTATAGGAAAGGCTCCTGCGGGAGCAGACACTGCGTGGCAGTGAGGAGGTATAGGAAAGGCTCCTGCGGGAGCAGACACTGCCCGGCAGTGAGGAGGTATAGGAAAGGCTCCTGCGGGAGCAGACACTGCTGCGGCAGTGAGGAGGTATAGGAAAGGCTCCTGGGGGAGCAGACACTGCTGCGGCAGTGAGGAGGTATAGGAAAGGCTCCTGCGGGAGCAGACACTGCCCGGCAGTGAGGAGGTATAGGAAAGGCACCTGCGGGAGCAGACACTGCTGCGGCAGTGAGGAGGTATAGGAAAGGCACCTGCGGGAGCAGACTCTGCTGCGGCAGTGAGGAGGTATAGGAAAGGCTCCTGCAGGAGCAGACACTGCTGCGGCAGTGGGGAGATACGGGAAAGGCTCCTGCGGGAGCAGACTCTGCGCGGCAGTGAGGAGGTATAGGAAAGGCTCCTGCGGGAGCAGATACTGCTGCGGCAATGAGGAGGTACAGGAAAGGCTACTTGCTTCGGCTGCTGTAGATGTTGGCTGTGGGAAGAGTAAAAAGGGTTAGTAACATTTGATGGGGCGAGCTAAAAATGAATGGGTAGCCTACTGTGTTACCAGCTTAGCAATTGGTTGCCTGATTTGACAATTCCTCATGCCTTGTCCACATTATTATGTTCCTGTTGGAAAAGCATCTTTCCTCACATTTGGCCTCTGGGCTGTTTAGACTGTCTCCAGAGCGGATACGCTTGGAACGCTGTTTTCACGTTGTAGTATGGACTGTGGAAACAGAGGCTTTTGGAAACGATGAAGCATGTTTAGTCTTGTAAGACGTTGTACCGAAAGACATGATTATAGCAGTAACGTTAACCCCTTACCAGTCACCCCCCATTTTTGGCATGGAGACAGAAATTACCACTGTTGGGAACGTTACTTTAAAAAACGAATTAGTTTTAGTTAGTAACTGAATTACTCTATAATAAAAGTAACTCGTTACCAGGGAAAGTAACTTTGTGGGGTTTTTTAGCAGTTTTCACAAGTCAGCTAAAATGAGTAGAACAGACAGGTGTTCGTACATAACTTTCAATATTTATTGCACGTCAACAGACAGCAAGAGTTATATCCTGCACTTCAAGTATTATCTTTGTAAGAAAAGCATTTTTGGCCACTACCTTTGTAGATGCGTGTGTATCACATTACATGTACACATTACATGCACGTTCTTGCCTTTGACCTTGATGAATTTGAAGTAGTGGTTATATCTCCACCTTGAAAATGGCAACTTTTCATCGCTTGCCTGACTCGCCACTGCTGCTGCTGCGAATCTCTGTTTAGCTGTTGCGTGTGTGTGACTGTGTCTGTTTGGCGCCGCTGGCGTACAAACACTGGCTCTGATTGGCTATCATGAAACAAATGACTCTGCCTTAGCCAATCATAATCGCTTAATTGTAATTAATCCACCTCCTCACTCGCTGTGTGAGCCAGGTGTGCGTTCGGATTACATAGTTTATTAAATCAATGTATAGTAAAGCACCGCATTTAACAACGGCGTTATTCCAAACACTGGAAATTACATACCCAAAATAAAAATGTTTTTGCTCATGATTCTTTCTAACTAGATACATGATCAACATTTGTCCACGAGCTAACACTTCAACATTTACCGTTCAGGAATAGGAATCATTTTCCTGACATAATTACTAAATTACTGTCACTGAAATGATGCTTTATCGAAATATTGGTCAAATATCAAAGCCTAAGTCTTTAGACTTTCAATTGATGCGCGTTTTATCCAGATCAAGTAAGAGAGTGATGTTTAAAGTGCTGTGAAAGTGAAATGATAAACTGGGGCCGTTGGCGATGCAAGCAAATGGGTTAATAGCAGTTATGTGCTATTCGCTTCCAAGTGGTTTCTAAAGATATTTACTTGCCAGTTTTTTTGCATTACAGTCCTTAAAAGGCGACAGTAATTTTACTCACACTTGCTATTCTGCGTCAAAACATGAGGGCAGATGCGTTTTAGATTAATTTTGAGTGATCACGCCAGTGAATGGTGAAATAGGTCCCTAAATGATTTGGTCCTACCAGAAAACTTGCATGGAAATTAAAATGTAAAATTAAATTAAGCATTTAGCGGACACTTTTATCCAGAGACTTACAGGCATTTTTTTATATATATATATATATATCATGGAACTTATGTCTGTATCATCATATCGAATGTAATGCCTTGGCTTCGTGATTAAAAGTGGCATCATCATCCGATGGAACTACGTTTGTATCTGTAGTCCAAATCTATGCGTACTCCACACTCCAGATCAGCAGGTGGCGGCAATGCATCTTTACGCTGGTTTGCCATAACCACCATAAAACACTAGTAGAAGACGACGGAACTGCGTCATGACCTCGTTTAACAAACTTTAGCCACAAACCTGCTTTTAGATGCAACGCTTTGGATGCCAACTGCCGTAAAAATCCAATGAAGAAAAAGAAGAACCTGCTTTTAGCGTCTTCGCCTGAAAATGTATTGGTTTACGTCGCACGGTCTGCGCCACTAGAGGAAGCGGCCTCAAACTGCCACTCGGCCGGAACGCCGGGGTGAAAGGCTTAGCCGCGGCGGGAAGTGTGAGAGGCTTGCTGTGGTGAGAACTGGGGTTTGGCCCAGGCTGGTTGGATTCTTTCTGCTGCAATCCAGCGCTCGAGGAGAGCTCGGTCTCCGGCGTCACGATGGTTGTGTCGAGCGAGGCGAGCTCGGAGCTTGCACGGTCTATTGGCCACGACGGGTGGCTTGGCGAGGAGAGCAGCTGTCACGATGACGCTTAATGGTGCTCAACAGCCGTGTTTGGCTGGGTAGAAATGATCTCGGTTCCAGCAAAAGCAGCAGGTCTTATAAATCCCCGGTGTAGCTCTCTTCGTTGGTACGAAAATTGGGTCGAAAATTAGGTGACAGACGAAGCAAACCAGCATGCTGATAAACCGTCAATGGATAGAGGTAAGTCAGCAATATTTATACTATGGGATTGATTACTTGATTATGGTCCACCTGTGTTGATTAGGCTAAGTATCTGACACGCTCGTCCCGAATCTTGTTAATAAAAACGTCATTTAAATTGAGTATCACAATTATTTGTGTTATGTTGCATGTTCTGGTTATATTATTATGTATACTGTATATATATATATATATATATATATATATATATATATATATATATATATATATATATATATGTTATAAGTTGTAAACCAAGTGGATTTATGTGAGAAGACTGTAAGAAGTGTTAAACGGCTGATGTTGAAAATAAACTAAGAAATAAAAGGACATCATGGACTTCTGTGTCGTGAGTAAACGAGTTCAACAAGACCGATATGTGTCAAAACTTGTGGATTAATTATATGAAAATGTCCATGTCCCATTAACACTCTCAGTCTCTCAATCTAGTCATGTCACAGAGATGCCCAATGGTGATCATGATTATTGTGTGGAGCCCATGACTACAGAGAAGCTTGTGGCTGCACAAGAGGAGATTTCTCGTCTGTCTGCTGAAAATGAAACACTCAGAAGTCATCACCAGATGGGAGCATGACTTTTGTGAGCAGTCTTTACACTGGAAGCATCTCTGATAAAGAGATCAAGTCATCTGACATTTTGAATCTTCTTGAAGAGGGTGGACAAAGGCTTTTTAAATCAAAGACCTACTTGACGAAATTCATGCCACAGTAGTTATTCCACCTTTTCTCGGCCCAAGTGGACAGTTCAGCCATGAGGAGCTTACACACACACGATTACATGTATATTCAAGAAAAATGTTATACAAACAAATTTACATGTATTATTTTTTAAATAAAATGATAACATTTTTATAATACTGAATTTTTACATATTGTAATTCTTACCACATTTTTGTACCAAAAACATTTAAATGTAAAAATGTACATTTTAATTAGTTTCTCTTTGTAAAAACATTTGTACTATTAATATTTTCAGACGTCTGAAGTTTGAGAGAATTAAAAAAAAAAACATTCTGCATTTCATAGGAATCCTGTTTCATTTGTCATATTTACAGTTTATAAAGATGGTAAATTAAAAACAGAGATTTTCTCTTTTTTTACAGGGGAAAAAACTATTTAACAGAGAATGCAACATATTTATATTAAGGTAATAGCTTATCCAAATAGGAAATTTGGTCATAAATTGCTTAACATAAATTAGTTCCAAACCTGTATTGATTTCTTTCTCCTAGTGAACATAGAAAATACTTCGAGGAATGCAAGTAACCAAACAGTTAATCGTTGACTTTTTCTTCCAAACTATGGAAAATCAGTGCCTATTGCCAACTGTTTTGTTACCCACATTCCTCAAAGTATCTAATGTGTTCAGCATACAAAAATTAATTTATGCAGGTTTTTGCACTATAAGAATTATAGTGCAAAATTCTATAACATTTTATAGATTAATTCTATAACCTTTAAGAATTAAATACACTTCAAAAGGTAATTTGAGGTTTTGTTTCTGTTTACACTCTCCTGTTGCAGAGAACAGGTAAGAAACAGCTGAAAGAAAAAAAAAAAAAAATCAAGCTTACACTTCAGCTCCTCCTATTCATCTTTGTAGAAATGGATACATTCCAGGTGGTAATCACTATTGCATTTTACAAAAGGTAGTGAGCAGTACTCGTGAGTGAAGAGTGAAGCTCCCTGCTGCATTTGTCAAATATGAGCAGTTTTTGAAGCTGTCTTTGTTTGGGCATTTGATCTGGAGAAGACTGTGGACAGGATCTGCTGTAAGGTCAACTACTTTCCTGTCAGGTGAGGCTCCTAGGTGAGGGGCATGATGATTAATTACTAAGCCACAGGGAAACAATTTGTTTCCAGTGAGTTTTTCATATTCTGCAGCAGTAAACAGTCTCCAGTTGTATGCCTCTTTTCATAGCTTTGGTCTGAATGGTTTGTTTTGCACACATGTCAGCAGCTAACTTGTCAAAGTCTTTAATTCTAGAGCAGACCTGCTTAAAAGATGTTGATGTGATCCTCTCTGCGCGTAGCCGATGCCAAGTGATGCTGCTTTGGTCCCTGGTTCCACTTTCCAGGTCTAGTGAATCTTCTGATGTAATTATCAGACCTCCGTAGAAATCATGTTCTTCCTGGTTTAATACAGTTGCGTAGGAGCATGGTTGCGGAGGAAGAGCTCTTCAAAGGACACGGTGTGCTGGGGTAATTGGTAGGATAAAACAGACCCTAAAGGTAAGTCGCCGAACTCTGTGGTGACAAGTTGTTTTTGTTGGTTACTGGAAATTAATATTTTAAACATGTGGCTTCTGCTGCCTGATGCTTTTAGGTTTTCCCTCAGATGCTCTACAAATTCACCACAGGGCAATGGGACAGGGACTGGGCAGTAAACATTTGGGGGAATTCCCTCACTTGTGCAGTTTACTCTATGGGTACTACTATTTGGTGGTTTTACTTTGGAAACTGATACTGTGCTGATTGGCTTTGGCTTTAGTCCTAATGCTCTTGATGGCACATACCATGTTTGAGGCAAAGAGGTTTTACTTGCTCTTGGTGGTACAGATTTATGTTCCATTTTAAGGGAGTGAGCCAGTTTGTAAAGTAGTTCTAGTAAATTATTACATTTCCCCAATCCTGCTTTATAAGTGCATTGGGTGTCTCGGATAAAAGGTTTTTCTGAAGACCGCTCCACCTGCAACAAAATGTTATTAAGAAAAAAAACATTATTAACTAACCCTAACCCACATTTCAAGAAAAGGTGTACAAAAAAAAACAGGTGTTTTTTTTTTTTTTGGTCTTAAAGTATTTCCAAACTATAACAGTTATTGGTATAACTAAGCTACACTTATGTTATAACAAGTGTTATAAAAGTAAAAAAAAAAGTAATTAGTTACAATCTACTTATTCCATCTGTTTTTTTGTTTTTTTTTAATCAGCCTAACCATTTTATTCCCCCAGTACTTATATAAATAAATGTATTTACAACATTAAAGATCAGAAAAACTACTTAAGACCATTTTCATGTCACAAACAACCACTTGCATTGTAGAATGACACTTACTAGAAACAACAAAACAAACAAGGTCCAAAAATTAACTAAAGACCAAAACTTGAACTCAACATTAACAGTAGGCCCTAACACTACAGCCTGCTTCGTTTCCCTTCACTGTAAACCACAGGTATCATGGACATCAAACACTACAGTTCAACACTTCGAGGTGGCTGAGAGGCTAATGTTAGCAGCACATATAATCAGTATGTAACGTTAGTTCGGCAACATTAGCGCTATTGTGATCTTCCATGCAGTATGCTAAGCTAACCTCACAAGAAAGTTGAAAAGGTAACAGTTTACCTTCAACATCGTGGATATAACCCTTGGTCCAGTTGCTGTAACCCTTCAGGAGGATAGATCTGGGAATTTTTTATCCTTTGTCCGCCCATGACTCCACAACATTGAGCATAAGAAGAGGAAGATATGACAGGTTCGTAGTCCACACAGCCATGTTTAGTTGTTGTTATTTCCGGTTTACCCTCACAGCCTCGTTTTCGAATCAAAATGGCGGCGGGCTGAATAAGGCGTATACATGTATACACACAACATACATACAATATGACAAGGGGGTAGACAGGACAGGAAGACAGGGAATTGAGGAAGGAATACAGCATGACATTAGGCAAGAGAGGAGAAAAAAACAGCAACCAGACTATGCTCCTTTGGGAGTACAGTGGGAGAACAGGAAAAACACCCCAGCAACAAAGTCACATTATCAATACTGCATAACTACACGACTGCAAACAGGGGAGGGGAAGTGGGGGGGTCGGGGTAATCCAGTGCATGCAAGCATCCTGGGGGGCATGAATGCATATCTGAATATGTGCACATGTGTGTACAGTATTGTTCAAAATAATAGCAGTACAATGTGACTAACCAGAATAATCAAGGTTTTTAGTATATTTTTTATTGCTACGTGGCAAACAAGTTACCAGTAGGTTCAGTAGATTGTCAGAAAACAAACAAGACCCAGCATTCATGATATGCACGCTCTTAAGGCTGTGCAATTGGGCAATTAGTTGAAAGGGGTGTGTTCAAAAAAATAGCAGTGTCTACCTTTGACTGTACAAACTCAAAACTATTTTCTACAAACATTTTTTTTTCTGGGATTTAGCAATCCTGTGAATCACTAAACTAATATTTAGTTGTATGACCACAGTTTTTTAAAACTGCTTGACATCTGTGTGGCATGGAGTCAACCAACTTGTGGCACCTCTCAGCTGTTATTCCACTCCATGATTCTTTAACAACATTCCACAATTCATTCACATTTCTTGGTTTTGCTTCAGAAACAGCATTTTTGATATCACCCCACAAGTTCTCAATTGGATTAAGGTCTGGAGATTGGGCTGGCCACTCCATAACATTAATTTTGTTGGTTTGGAACCAAGACTTTGCCCGTTTACTAGTGTGTTTTGGGTCATTGTCTTGTTGAAACAACCATTTCAAGGGCATGTCCTCTTCAGCATAGGGCAACATGACCTCTTCAAGTATTTTAACATATGCAAACTGATCCATGATCCCTGGTATGCGATAAATAGGCCCAACACCATAGTAGGAGAAACATGCCCATATCATGATGCTTGCACCTCCATGCTTCACTGTCTTCACTGTGTACTGTGGCTTGAATTCAGAGTTTGGGGGTCGTCTCACAAACTGCCTGTGGCCCTTGGACCCAAAAAGAACAATTTTACTCTCATCAGTCCACAAAATGTTCCTCCATTTCTCTTTAGGCCAGTTGATGTGTTCTTTGGCAAATTGTAACCTCTTCTGCACATGCCTTTTTTTTAACAGAGGGACTTTGCGGGGGATTCTTGAAAATAGATTAGCTTCACACAGACGTCTTCTAACTGTCACAGTACTTACAGGTAACTCCAGACTGTCTTTGATCATCCTGGAGGTGATCATTGGCTGAGCCTTTGCCATTCTGGTTATTCTTCTATCCATTTTGATGGTTGTCTTCCGTTTTCTTCCACGTCTCTCTGGTTTTTCTCTCCATTTTAAGGCATTGGAGATCATTTTAGCTGAACAGCCTATCATTTTTTGCACCTCTTTATAGGTTTTCCCCTCTCTAATCAACTTTTTAATCAAAGTACGCTGTTCTTCTGAACAATGTCTTGAACGACCCATTTTCCTCAGCTTTCAAATGCATGTTCAACAAGTGTTGGCTTCATCCTTAAATAGGGGCCACCTGATTCACACCTGTTTCTTCACAAAATTGATGACCTCAGTGATTGAATGCCACACTGCTATTTTTTTGAACACACCCCTTTCAACTAATTCAACTAATTGCCCAATTGCACAGCCTTAAGAGCGTGCATATCATGAATGCTGGGTCTCATTTGTTTTCTGACAATCTACTGAACCTACTGGTAACTTGTTTGCCACGTAGCAATAAAAAAATATACGAAAAACCTTGATTATTCTGGTTAGTCACATTGTACTGCTATTATTTTGAACAATACTGTAAATACATAAAGTTAATCTCAAAGTTTTGTGTGTCTCATAATCGTGATATGCAAGTTTTTATACTTCAATCAACGACAGAACAGAAGGTGCACAAAATATTAATGCTTGCAAAATAGCTAATATTTATTGAAGTTGTTTTGTGTTGTTTGTTAACAATCTTTATTAGTGTTTGATGGCCCCCATCATTCACTTTTTGTTTTTATATTCTTTTTCGCTGAAGTCATTATTATAATAAGTCATAGGCCTAATCTTAAAATCAGTTTTTTAAATGCACAAAAACTGAGCTTAAGGTTACAGATGTTTTTGTAAAATAGGATATCTAACCTCTTACCAATTTTCACACAGCCAGTACTAAACACTGCGTAAAACCAATAATAGACAAACAAGAGAATATAAACAAAAATATGAATAAATTATATTCACAATGTCCCCCCCACCCCCCACAACCTACTTAAATGCCAGTTTAAAGAACGCCCCCCCAAAAATAGCATAGAGTACTGGCGGGGGCTGACTTGATTTTATGAGAATTTGTCTCGTTGGCTGGCCGGCTGCAGGTACTGAACTACGTGGTTGTTGGCGCCCGGTTGGTAGGGCTCGAGCCGATGCTCAACGAGAGCTTGTGGCGTTGGAATGGTGAGCCCTACCGGCCGATGAGGAGCAGCATGGTTGTGGTGCCCGACAGGGAGGACCCGAGTTGCTTCGATCGGAATAGGTCACGGTGTCGACGTACAGGCCCTACTGGCTGATAGGCCCTGCTATTCAGTGGGCGAAGGGCCTAATGCTGACCGAGAGGGCCCATTAAGCCTCCGACAGGAGATTGAGACTCAGGATGACGGACGTCTGGGTCCTCTCGGGTTTGGCAGAAAAAAAGGTTTGGGCTGGCCGACAAGGAGGACTCTGGCGACATCCGAAGGGAGATCCTGACACACGGCATCGGATGGATGAGACTCGCTTGCGGCCGGCAAGCTTAGCCCCGACTGGTAGAACTCTCGCCAGACGTCTGACGGTAGCACACGCATCAGTGGAAAGTGGAAAGGGAGACCCGACTGGGAGGACTCTCGTGGCATCCGATGGGGCATTAAACTCAGAACATCGAACGGGTAAGCCTCGCCAGGCGGGGTTAAAAGATGTGAGGGTAGCGGAGAGGGTTTTTTTTTTTTTTTTTGCAGTAGTGTCAGACGGTTAAGCCTCGTCTACCGTCAAATGGAAAGGTAAGGGTTAGGACTGAATTTCTTTTTTTTTTAGTTAATCTGGCTTTAATCGGGTAAGCTTCGCTGGTGTTCGGATGGAAAGTCCAAGATTGCTTAAGCGGTAAAGCATCTGACAGGAGTTTAATACTCGCGATGTCATATGAGTAAGCTTTGTTGATAGTTGAATGGAGAAGGCAAAGGTTGGCTCAACCGGGAGCACTCTTGCAGCGCCTGACAGGGAGTTCGATACGAAGGATGATTTGGTTGTCTACGAGGGTAGACGCTGTGAGGCTTACTTGAATAATTGTTTAGCAAATCCAGTGAGCTGCTTCCGATAACAAGTCAGAAAAATCTTGGTGCAGTCATTGTATTAGAAATTAAGTGTGCAAAAATAAATTGGATTTCCTGTGCCAGTGTACCCCAAATAGGTCCCATGAATCGGCGATGTAGTCGTTGTCGAATCGTCATATTGTCAGCACGTGAGATCGATGGTACATATCGATGATGTAATCGTGCATGGGTGGAGTAAGAGAAAGATCCTTTATACTTGTCTGAGCTTACTATTTGCCATTTTAACCATGCAGGTGCACGAAAAGAGCCCATGGAATCACCAATAATCGTAAAATATACTTTCGGACGTACTGATAAACTGGCATTAAATAGAAAATACTATATTTAAAACTGTTAGTTCATGTAGTCGGCACTACTGTCATCTCGCTTGTCCTGTGAATTTTTTTTTTTTTTTTTTAAAGATGGTAGATTCCATTTAAAGTCCAATGATTTAACCCTAATATTGACGTAAACGAATGCCTTAAATAGAAGGTATTCAAAAACCGGTAAGTTCATATATTTGGAGTGAGTTCGGTTGGAATGATGCCTTGGTCGTACGCGCTCCGGACCACATGCCTCATGATGGGACCGACGTGCCGCCCCCTGAAACCAGAATGAGATGCGTTCTAACGTAACTGTGTCATTACAGTCAGTTAGTGAGAGCTCCTTTAAAATATGGCACGTATCGGATTACCTGTTAAAGTACGATGGAATACCTTATATCTGCAAACAATGTATGTCTATTTGTGGATGGAGACTTCTTTGCCACCTACAGACTCACATCAACCTTTGAGAGCACAGACGAGCGTGAGGTGCAGTGCTGAGATGGGATAACGGAGCGGATTGATAGCCGGTTAGAAATATGGTAGGCCGCCTAATAATTATAATAAATTAATTATAATTATAATAAAAACGTTGGATGGAGAATGAGCCTAATATCGTCTTGGCTATCATCGATACATGATGCTATCACCACAACCTAGGATGCATGGCATACCTTAAAGTGGAGGTGATGTGTGTTTTCTTTTTTTTTTTCTTTTTTTTTGCGTGTGAACAGACGCTGCTGCAGCAGTGGGGAGATACGGGAAAGGCTACTGCGGGAGCAAACACTGCTGCGGCAGTGAGGAGGTATAGGAAAGGCTCCTGCGGAAGCAGACTCTGCTGCGGCAGTGAGGAGGTATAGGAAAGGCTCCTGCGGGAGCAGACACTGCGCGGCAGTGAGGAGGTATAGGAAAGGCTCCTGCGGGAGCAGACACTGCGCGGCAGTGAGGAGGTATAGGAAAGGCTCCTGCGGGAGCAGACACTGCTGCGGCAGTGAGGAGGTATAGGAAAGGCTCCTGCGGGAGCAGACACTGCCCGGCAGTGAGGAGGTATAGGAAAGGCTCCTGCGGGAGCACACACTGCTGCGGCAATGAGGAGGTATAGGAAAGGCTCCTGCGGGAGCAGACACTGCTGCGGCAGTGGGGAGATACGGGAAAGGCTCCTGCGGGAGCAGACTCTGCTGCGGCAGTGGGGAGGTATAGGAAAGGCTCCTGCGGGAGCAGACACTGCGTGGCAGTGAGGAGGTATAGGAAAGGCTCCTGCGGGAGCAGACACTGCCCGGCAGTGAGGAGGTATAGGAAAGGCTCCTGCGGGAGCAGACACTGCTGCGGCAGTGAGGAGGTATAGGAAAGGCTCCTGGGGGAGCAGACACTGCTGCGGCAGTGAGGAGGTATAGGAAAGGCTCCTGCGGGAGCAGACACTGCCCGGCAGTGAGGAGGTATAGGAAAGGCACCTGCGGGAGCAGACACTGCTGCGGCAGTGAGGAGGTATAGGAAAGGCACCTGCGGGAGCAGACTCTGCTGCGGCAGTGAGGAGGTATAGGAAAGGCTCCTGCAGGAGCAGACACTGCTGCGGCAGTGGGGAGATACGGGAAAGGCTCCTGCGGGAGCAGACTCTGCGCGGCAGTGAGGAGGTATAGGAAAGGCTCCTGCGGGAGCAGATACTGCTGCGGCAATGAGGAGGTACAGGAAAGGCTACTTGCTTCGGCTGCTGTAGATGTTGGCTGTGGGAAGAGTAAAAAGGGTTAGTAACATTTGATGGGGCGAGCTAAAAATGAATGGGTAGCCTACTGTGTTACCAGCTTAGCAATTGGTTGCCTGATTTGACAATTCCTCATGCCTTGTCCACATTATTATGTTCCTGTTGGAAAAGCATCTTTCCTCACATTTGGCCTCTGGGCTGTTTAGACTGTCTCCAGAGCGGATACGCTTGGAACGCTGTTTTCACGTTGTAGTATGGACTGTGGAAACAGAGGCTTTTGGAAACGATGAAGCATGTTTAGTCTTGTAAGACGTTGTACCGAAAGACATGATTATAGCAGTAACGTTAACCCCTTACCAGTCACCCCCCATTTTTGGCATGGAGACAGAAATTACCACTGTTGGGAACGTTACTTTAAAAAACGAATTAGTTTTAGTTAGTAACTGAATTACTCTATAATAAAAGTAACTCGTTACCAGGGAAAGTAACTTTGTGGGGTTTTTTAGCAGTTTTCACAAGTCAGCTAAAATGAGTAGAACAGACAGGTGTTCGTACATAACTTTCAATATTTATTGCACGTCAACAGACAGCAAGAGTTATATCCTGCACTTCAAGTATTATCTTTGTAAGAAAAGCATTTTTGGCCACTACCTTTGTAGATGCGTGTGTATCACATTACATGTACACATTACATGCACGTTCTTGCCTTTGACCTTGATGAATTTGAAGTAGTGGTTATATCTCCACCTTGAAAATGGCAACTTTTCATCGCTTGCCTGACTCGCCACTGCTGCTGCTGCGAATCTCTGTTTAGCTGTTGCGTGTGTGTGACTGTGTCTGTTTGGCGCCGCTGGCGTACAAACACTGGCTCTGATTGGCTATCATGAAACAAATGACTCTGCCTTAGCCAATCATAATCGCTTAATTGTAATTAATCCACCTCCTCACTCGCTGTGTGAGCCAGGTGTGCGTTCGGATTACATAGTTTATTAAATCAATGTATAGTAAAGCACCGCATTTAACAACGGCGTTATTCCAAACACTGGAAATTACATACCCAAAATAAAAATGTTTTTGCTCATGATTCTTTCTAACTAGATACATGATCAACATTTGTCCACGAGCTAACACTTCAACATTTACCGTTCAGGAATAGGAATCATTTTCCTGACATAATTACTAAATTACTGTCACTGAAATGATGCTTTATCGAAATATTGGTCAAATATCAAAGCCTAAGTCTTTAGACTTTCAATTGATGCGCGTTTTATCCAGATCAAGTAAGAGAGTGATGTTTAAAGTGCTGTGAAAGTGAAATGATAAACTGGGGCCGTTGGCGATGCAAGCAAATGGGTTAATAGCAGTTATGTGCTATTCGCTTCCAAGTGGTTTCTAAAGATATTTACTTGCCAGTTTTTTTGCATTACAGTCCTTAAAAGGCGACAGTAATTTTACTCACACTTGCTATTCTGCGTCAAAACATGAGGGCAGATGCGTTTTAGATTAATTTTGAGTGATCACGCCAGTGAATGGTGAAATAGGTCCCTAAATGATTTGGTCCTACCAGAAAACTTGCATGGAAATTAAAATGTAAAATTAAATTAAGCATTTAGCGGACACTTTTATCCAGAGACTTACAGGCATTTTTTTATATATATATATATATATCATGGAACTTATGTCTGTATCATCATATCGAATGTAATGCCTTGGCTTCGTGATTAAAAGTGGCATCATCATCCGATGGAACTACGTTTGTATCTGTAGTCCAAATCTATGCGTACTCCACACTCCAGATCAGCAGGTGGCGGCAATGCATCTTTACGCTGGTTTGCCATAACCACCATAAAACACTAGTAGAAGACGACGGAACTGCGTCATGACCTCGTTTAACAAACTTTAGCCACAAACCTGCTTTTAGATGCAACGCTTTGGATGCCAACTGCCGTAAAAATCCAATGAAGAAAAAGAAGAACCTGCTTTTAGCGTCTTCGCCTGAAAATGTATTGGTTTACGTCGCACGGTCTGCGCCACTAGAGGAAGCGGCCTCAAACTGCCACTCGGCCGGAACGCCGGGGTGAAAGGCTTAGCCGCGGCGGGAAGTGTGAGAGGCTTGCTGTGGTGAGAACTGGGGTTTGGCCCAGGCTGGTTGGATTCTTTCTGCTGCAATCCAGCGCTCGAGGAGAGCTCGGTCTCCGGCGTCACGATGGTTGTGTCGAGCGAGGCGAGCTCGGAGCTTGCACGGTCTATTGGCCACGACGGGTGGCTTGGCGAGGAGAGCAGCTGTCACGATGACGCTTAATGGTGCTCAACAGCCGTGTTTGGCTGGGTAGAAATGATCTCGGTTCCAGCAAAAGCAGCAGGTCTTATAAATCCCCGGTGTAGCTCTCTTCGTTGGTACGAAAATTGGGTCGAAAATTAGGTGACAGACGAAGCAAACCAGCATGCTGATAAACCGTCAATGGATAGAGGTAAGTCAGCAATATTTATACTATGGGATTGATTACTTGATTATGGTCCACCTGTGTTGATTAGGCTAAGTATCTGACACGCTCGTCCCGAATCTTGTTAATAAAAACGTCATTTAAATTGAGTATCACAATTATTTGTGTTATGTTGCATGTTCTGGTTATATTATTATGTATACTGTATATATATATATATATATATATATATATATATATATATATATATATATATATATGTTATAAGTTGTAAACCAAGTGGATTTATGTGAGAAGACTGTAAGAAGTGTTAAACGGCTGATGTTGAAAATAAACTAAGAAATAAAAGGACATCATGGACTTCTGTGTCGTGAGTAAACGAGTTCAACAAGACCGATATGTGTCAAAACTTGTGGATTAATTATATGAAAATGTCCATGTCCCATTAACACTCTCAGTCTCTCAATCTAGTCATGTCACAGAGATGCCCAATGGTGATCATGATTATTGTGTGGAGCCCATGACTACAGAGAAGCTTGTGGCTGCACAAGAGGAGATTTCTCGTCTGTCTGCTGAAAATGAAACACTCAGAAGTCATCACCAGATGGGAGCATGACTTTTGTGAGCAGTCTTTACACTGGAAGCATCTCTGATAAAGAGATCAAGTCATCTGACATTTTGAATCTTCTTGAAGAGGGTGGACAAAGGCTTTTTAAATCAAAGACCTACTTGACGAAATTCATGCCACAGTAGTTATTCCACCTTTTCTCGGCCCAAGTGGACAGTTCAGCCATGAGGAGCTTACACACACACGATTACATGTATATTCAAGAAAAATGTTATACAAACAAATTTACATGTATTATTTTTTAAATAAAATGATAACATTTTTATAATACTGAATTTTTACATATTGTAATTCTTACCACATTTTTGTACCAAAAACATTTAAATGTAAAAATGTACATTTTAATTAGTTTCTCTTTGTAAAAACATTTGTACTATTAATATTTTCAGACGTCTGAAGTTTGAGAGAATTAAAAAAAAAAACATTCTGCATTTCATAGGAATCCTGTTTCATTTGTCATATTTACAGTTTATAAAGATGGTAAATTAAAAACAGAGATTTTCTCTTTTTTTACAGGGGAAAAAACTATTTAACAGAGAATGCAACATATTTATATTAAGGTAATAGCTTATCCAAATAGGAAATTTGGTCATAAATTGCTTAACATAAATTAGTTCCAAACCTGTATTGATTTCTTTCTCCTAGTGAACATAGAAAATACTTCGAGGAATGCAAGTAACCAAACAGTTAATCGTTGACTTTTTCTTCCAAACTATGGAAAATCAGTGCCTATTGCCAACTGTTTTGTTACCCACATTCCTCAAAGTATCTAATGTGTTCAGCATACAAAAATTAATTTATGCAGGTTTTTGCACTATAAGAATTATAGTGCAAAATTCTATAACATTTTATAGATTAATTCTATAACCTTTAAGAATTAAATACACTTCAAAAGGTAATTTGAGGTTTTGTTTCTGTTTACACTCTCCTGTTGCAGAGAACAGGTAAGAAACAGCTGAAAGAAAAAAAAAAAAAAATCAAGCTTACACTTCAGCTCCTCCTATTCATCTTTGTAGAAATGGATACATTCCAGGTGGTAATCACTATTGCATTTTACAAAAGGTAGTGAGCAGTACTCGTGAGTGAAGAGTGAAGCTCCCTGCTGCATTTGTCAAATATGAGCAGTTTTTGAAGCTGTCTTTGTTTGGGCATTTGATCTGGAGAAGACTGTGGACAGGATCTGCTGTAAGGTCAACTACTTTCCTGTCAGGTGAGGCTCCTAGGTGAGGGGCATGATGATTAATTACTAAGCCACAGGGAAACAATTTGTTTCCAGTGAGTTTTTCATATTCTGCAGCAGTAAACAGTCTCCAGTTGTATGCCTCTTTTCATAGCTTTGGTCTGAATGGTTTGTTTTGCACACATGTCAGCAGCTAACTTGTCAAAGTCTTTAATTCTAGAGCAGACCTGCTTAAAAGATGTTGATGTGATCCTCTCTGCGCGTAGCCGATGCCAAGTGATGCTGCTTTGGTCCCTGGTTCCACTTTCCAGGTCTAGTGAATCTTCTGATGTAATTATCAGACCTCCGTAGAAATCATGTTCTTCCTGGTTTAATACAGTTGCGTAGGAGCATGGTTGCGGAGGAAGAGCTCTTCAAAGGACACGGTGTGCTGGGGTAATTGGTAGGATAAAACAGACCCTAAAGGTAAGTCGCCGAACTCTGTGGTGACAAGTTGTTTTTGTTGGTTACTGGAAATTAATATTTTAAACATGTGGCTTCTGCTGCCTGATGCTTTTAGGTTTTCCCTCAGATGCTCTACAAATTCACCACAGGGCAATGGGACAGGGACTGGGCAGTAAACATTTGGGGGAATTCCCTCACTTGTGCAGTTTACTCTATGGGTACTACTATTTGGTGGTTTTACTTTGGAAACTGATACTGTGCTGATTGGCTTTGGCTTTAGTCCTAATGCTCTTGATGGCACATACCATGTTTGAGGCAAAGAGGTTTTACTTGCTCTTGGTGGTACAGATTTATGTTCCATTTTAAGGGAGTGAGCCAGTTTGTAAAGTAGTTCTAGTAAATTATTACATTTCCCCAATCCTGCTTTATAAGTGCATTGGGTGTCTCGGATAAAAGGTTTTTCTGAAGACCGCTCCACCTGCAACAAAATGTTATTAAGAAAAAAAACATTATTAACTAACCCTAACCCACATTTCAAGAAAAGGTGTACAAAAAAAAACAGGTGTTTTTTTTTTTTTGGTCTTAAAGTATTTCCAAACTATAACAGTTATTGGTATAACTAAGCTACACTTATGTTATAACAAGTGTTATAAAAGTAAAAAAAAAAGTAATTAGTTACAATCTACTTATTCCATCTGTTTTTTTGTTTTTTTTTAATCAGCCTAACCATTTTATTCCCCCAGTACTTATATAAATAAATGTATTTACAACATTAAAGATCAGAAAAACTACTTAAGACCATTTTCATGTCACAAACAACCACTTGCATTGTAGAATGACACTTACTAGAAACAACAAAACAAACAAGGTCCAAAAATTAACTAAAGACCAAAACTTGAACTCAACATTAACAGTAGGCCCTAACACTACAGCCTGCTTCGTTTCCCTTCACTGTAAACCACAGGTATCATGGACATCAAACACTACAGTTCAACACTTCGAGGTGGCTGAGAGGCTAATGTTAGCAGCACATATAATCAGTATGTAACGTTAGTTCGGCAACATTAGCGCTATTGTGATCTTCCATGCAGTATGCTAAGCTAACCTCACAAGAAAGTTGAAAAGGTAACAGTTTACCTTCAACATCGTGGATATAACCCTTGGTCCAGTTGCTGTAACCCTTCAGGAGGATAGATCTGGGAATTTTTTATCCTTTGTCCGCCCATGACTCCACAACATTGAGCATAAGAAGAGGAAGATATGACAGGTTCGTAGTCCACACAGCCATGTTTAGTTGTTGTTATTTCCGGTTTACCCTCACAGCCTCGTTTTCGAATCAAAATGGCGGCGGGCTGAATAAGGCGTATACATGTATACACACAACATACATACAATATGACAAGGGGGTAGACAGGACAGGAAGACAGGGAATTGAGGAAGGAATACAGCATGACATTAGGCAAGAGAGGAGAAAAAAACAGCAACCAGACTATGCTCCTTTGGGAGTACAGTGGGAGAACAGGAAAAACACCCCAGCAACAAAGTCACATTATCAATACTGCATAACTACACGACTGCAAACAGGGGAGGGGAAGTGGGGGGGTCGGGGTAATCCAGTGCATGCAAGCATCCTGGGGGGCATGAATGCATATCTGAATATGTGCACATGTGTGTACAGTATTGTTCAAAATAATAGCAGTACAATGTGACTAACCAGAATAATCAAGGTTTTTAGTATATTTTTTATTGCTACGTGGCAAACAAGTTACCAGTAGGTTCAGTAGATTGTCAGAAAACAAACAAGACCCAGCATTCATGATATGCACGCTCTTAAGGCTGTGCAATTGGGCAATTAGTTGAAAGGGGTGTGTTCAAAAAAATAGCAGTGTCTACCTTTGACTGTACAAACTCAAAACTATTTTCTACAAACATTTTTTTTTCTGGGATTTAGCAATCCTGTGAATCACTAAACTAATATTTAGTTGTATGACCACAGTTTTTTAAAACTGCTTGACATCTGTGTGGCATGGAGTCAACCAACTTGTGGCACCTCTCAGCTGTTATTCCACTCCATGATTCTTTAACAACATTCCACAATTCATTCACATTTCTTGGTTTTGCTTCAGAAACAGCATTTTTGATATCACCCCACAAGTTCTCAATTGGATTAAGGTCTGGAGATTGGGCTGGCCACTCCATAACATTAATTTTGTTGGTTTGGAACCAAGACTTTGCCCGTTTACTAGTGTGTTTTGGGTCATTGTCTTGTTGAAACAACCATTTCAAGGGCATGTCCTCTTCAGCATAGGGCAACATGACCTCTTCAAGTATTTTAACATATGCAAACTGATCCATGATCCCTGGTATGCGATAAATAGGCCCAACACCATAGTAGGAGAAACATGCCCATATCATGATGCTTGCACCTCCATGCTTCACTGTCTTCACTGTGTACTGTGGCTTGAATTCAGAGTTTGGGGGTCGTCTCACAAACTGCCTGTGGCCCTTGGACCCAAAAAGAACAATTTTACTCTCATCAGTCCACAAAATGTTCCTCCATTTCTCTTTAGGCCAGTTGATGTGTTCTTTGGCAAATTGTAACCTCTTCTGCACATGCCTTTTTTTTAACAGAGGGACTTTGCGGGGGATTCTTGAAAATAGATTAGCTTCACACAGACGTCTTCTAACTGTCACAGTACTTACAGGTAACTCCAGACTGTCTTTGATCATCCTGGAGGTGATCATTGGCTGAGCCTTTGCCATTCTGGTTATTCTTCTATCCATTTTGATGGTTGTCTTCCGTTTTCTTCCACGTCTCTCTGGTTTTGCTCTCCATTTTAAGGCATTGGAGATCATTTTAGCTGAACAGCCTATCATTTTTTGCACCTCTTTATAGGTTTTCCCCTCTCTAATCAACTTTTTAATCAAAGTACGCTGTTCTTCTGAACAATGTCTTGAACGACCCATTTTCCTCAGCTTTCAAATGCATGTTCAACAAGTGTTGGCTTCATCCTTAAATAGGGGCCACCTGATTCACACCTGTTTCTTCACAAAATTGATGACCTCAGTGATTGAATGCCACACTGCTATTTTTTTGAACACACCCCTTTCAACTAATTCAACTAATTGCCCAATTGCACAGCCTTAAGAGCGTGCATATCATGAATGCTGGGTCTCATTTGTTTTCTGAGAATCTACTGAACCTACTGGTAACTTGTTTGCCACGTAGCAATAAAAAAATATACGAAAAACCTTGATTATTCTGGTTAGTCACATTGTACTGCTATTATTTTGAACAATACTGTATGTATGTAAAAGTTTGTGTATTTGTAGGCCTGGAGAGCTGGCATTCATATCTAGGTGCCTCAGTCCGCAGAATGTGATCATGACACAGCAAGTTGCCATGAAGACATCCTTGATCAGGTCCCAGACAGAGTCAACAATCAGCAGGTGTCTGTGGAAAAGGGGGGAGGAACGCAGTGCTATTCCAGGGGGGTTGTTGTTCCAAAAGCGGCCTTGGCCGAGGCCAGTGCTGGTTGAGGGGAGACGAAAGAAGATTTCGATTTGTTTGGTCTAGGGACGAGTAGCCGCATTCTAATTTACACGGTTACTCTCTGTCCATTCTGGTCTCCAAATCCATCCATTTTCCTTTGCAAAGCCGTGAGCTTCTCCGTGATGGTCTCCATATTGTGGTTAATAGTCTCAGTGCTGACCGCTCTGCCCACTGCTTCAATCATGACGGGCAGCCTTGTGAGGCTTTGGACAGCTGTTCCCGTTTTCTGAATTCTTCGATAACCCAGGGCAAAGCCTAATTCAATCAGCAGAAGACGTGTTATCATGGTTCTGGGCTCTGGGTGAATGACCTTACGAGTGTAAATCCAGTGTGTTAGAGAACATGTCTGACAGATGAGTAAATCACGGATACACAAAGAAATCAGTCAGATTCATTTATTCAGATTAAAATATTTACACTGACAAACTGAATATTCAGCAGGAATCAAACAATTTACAATAATAATCATCATCAAATAGCAAAATGAATCTTACAAGAACCGGTACATGTTCTTTTACTGCTAAATCTTCGTTTATGCTAAAGTTCTGGAAATATGTGTAAGAACTGTCTTTATACTGTCGGAGCATTAAAACACCCTCACTAAAAAACAAATTCTACAACTAAAACTGAAAATGGTGCTGTGGCTTGTTCACGGTGTCCAAATGACAAACATGAGAAAGTCAAGTCTTTATCACTGAAAAAATGTGAGCAGAATAAAGCTGTCAGAAAATCCAGAGCATGTTTGTGACGGTCAGTTCAGCCAGCTGGTGTTGAGCTGAGTCTGATTCTTGATGCTGGTGTCCATCTTCAGCACTTCTCTGACGGCCATCGTGGCGTACGTGGAGGATGGCAGAGAAAACTCCATTTTCAGGGCCCGATACTTCCCTTCTGCACACACACATACACAAACATATATGTGGTCAAAGCTAAAAAAAAAAAAACAGTCCAACGAAAAAGAGTGTATGACATTTTTTGGCCAGGCAGAGAAAGAAACCAACAGAAGTCTATGGAACTTCCCTATTCAGAGCTGAGTAAATGTGTGTGTTTAGGACCTTTGAGGTAAACCGGAGCTGGAGCGTTTTCTAATTTCTCCACATCTGTGTGAACGAGAGGCACTCGTGGATCATCGTACTGGATCAGTTCCCTTCAGAGAAGAAAGATCAGATAGATTCCATCAGAACTCAATCTCAATGCGCAGGAGCAGAGCGAGTTACTGGAGCTCACTCACCAGCTGACGTCTCTGGGGCGAATGAGGATCCTCCTGTATGCGCCGGCCAGAGAGTAATCCCGAACTTTATGCCTCATGCTATCGATGTCCAGGTCATCAGCGCTCAGCATGTCTCTGTAGCCTCCACCCACTGCAGGAGAAGCACAGAACACCAGTGAGAAGTCCAACAGCACCAACAGAAAACACATCTGACCAGCCGAAGCTGAACAAATGGAAGAGAAGAGCTGCTTCTTCTCTTGATGCTAAAGCACACTAACCATCTGTTTCTCCAAATCCCCCATTAACCACAACTATATTAAACCTGCCACCATGATTACTCACAATAACTACCCACAAAAAAAAATTGTAGACAATTTATACATTT
>NC_068395.1:17672568-17800068 GCF_023724105.1 Carassius gibelio
TCAAGAGTGTGTTGGGTTATTTCATGATGTGAAACATTATGTTCTCTCACCAGTCCGAACGCTGTGATGATGTTGTTTTTGCCGTACTTGGCCAGGCCTCGCAGTAACTGGCCCTCCACGCAGCGTTTGACCGGCAGTCTCTTGAGGGCCGCCTCTGGGTCCTGAGAGCGCGCCCACTCCTCTCTGCACTTCACCAGATATCCCTTCTCCGCTGGACACACCACCAGAGAGACAGACACTCGGTTACACCTCACAACAAGAGCAAGTGCGCACTTGTAGCACGTACATTAATCTATACCATAATATGATGCACGATTTCCTTTGCTCTCGCACTAAACCTGAAGCGCGTTCTCAGATACATGCCGCTCCTGCCCTGAGGGTGTGCATGCACTTTAAACTGCAAATCACAAATCCCTCCTGCTCTTGCACTAGATGTTCATTATTTTCACACCTAAACTAAACTTTGTCAAAAGTTATCAATCAATCAGACTTCCAGGTCTGACCGATGAAAATGCTAGGAGTAATCAAATTGGCTAAAAGTGAACTACACCTGGAATTCTTTTGACAATCAAAGCATTACATCTACAATTTCAATACAATTTAGTTTACTTCTTACCTGGATGCCTTTAACATTCTGGATAAGTACCAATCTGGTTTTAGAGCACATTACAGTACAGAGTCAGCCTTGCTTAAAGTTATGAATTATATTTTGTTGTCCATTGATTCAGGGTCAACTGCCATTATACTGTTAGATTTGAGTGCAGCCTTCGACACTATTGACCATGACATCCTCTTGAATCAACTCAAATGTGTAGTAAGTAGGGGTGTAACGGTACGCAAAAATCACGGTTCGGTACGTACCTCGGTTTTAAAGTCACGGTTCGGTTCATTTTCGGTACAGTAAGGGAAAGAAATGCAAACATTAAACTGCAGGTTGTTTATTACTATAAACTATTTTTTTTAAACAATTTGTTTACATACTTTTAATAAAATATATATAAAATAAAAAAAGAATAAGAAATAAAATACTGCTGCAAAGTTCTCCACTAAATAAAATACTCTCAGTCTCAAACCAATATCATATAATAAAATATAATGGAAAATATAAATATATAACTATGATTACAGTGCAGCATTATCAATGCCAGCTTGTAGACCTGCTCATATTTTAAATATATATATAACTTTTCCAAAGTGTAAAGTGCAGCAAGAACAGTTTCAGTTTTTAGACCTGCTCAGATTTCATTATAGCGTTGGACCGATCGGAATTAAGAGCAAAGGTCTGTTTAAATGCCGACGGGAGCTGCGTTTGAATTACAATCACTTTTTTTCCTAGTGTCACGCAACTGACAAACAGCAGAAACGCCACGCTCACGCCACGCAGCCAGTGTGTCACCGGCATTAGAATCAGCTGCAGGGCGGGATTTCTGCTGAACGCGAAGACTTCCGCCACTTAATATGTTCGTTTGGAAACACGAAAGTGTATATGTTCCGCACCCGTGCACCGTTACACGTACCGTTACATTCTAGTAGTAGGGGTTCAAGGCACGACATTACAGTGGTTCACCTTTTATTTAATGGGTAGGACTTTTTCAGTAAATATCTGGTCATTCACCTCATCTTCTGCCTTCTCTTCTCTCATGGTGTTCCACAGGGTTCTATTCTTGGCCCTTTATTGTTCTTGCTCTACATGCTTCCCTAGGCTCCATTCTTCATAAATATTATATTAACTATCATTGCTACGCTGATGACCTCCAACTTTACCCTCCAATCAAACTTGAAAATGACTCTTCTTTACACCTTTTTTTCTCATGTTTTGACGAAGTAAAAACTTGGATAGCTAATAATTGTTAGCAACTAAACACTGACAAAACTGAGGTGCTTCTGCTAGGCCCCGCTGCACTCAGTACAAATTTTACAAGTAGGTTAAGTTCCCTTAGAGACAACTTGCAAAAAATCTAGGTGTCCATTTTGATCCATTACTACAATTTGACAAGCATGTAGCTTCTTCCCCCTTAGACCAATTGCGAAAGTAAAACATTTTCTCTGTCAAAAAGATTTCAAATTTGTCATCCAAACACTAATCTCTTCCAGGCTGGCCTATTGTAACTCTCTGTATGTCTGCCTTCCTCAAAGCACTCTATCTCAGCTTCAGATGGTTCAGAATGCAGCAAGATTGCTAACAGGAACAAAAAAGAGGGAGCATATTACTCCTGTTCTATCATATTCATATTTGATTTTAAGATCCTTCTTTTTGTATACAAGGCATTGCATAAGTCAGCCCCGGATTATATCCGTGATCTTATCCAGCCATATACAACCGCTAGGTCATTAACCCCCTAAACTCTGAAAGAGTTTATCCCTCATTATCAGGGCCTCTCCATCACTGTTTTTAAATCAAATTTAAAGACTAATTTTTAAACCCTTGCATTTGAGTGATGCTGTGTATGGTACTTTAGATGTTTGTTTTTGTGTATAAATACATATTTTTATTTTTATTGGTGGTTGTGTTAAAGTTGTGCTCTATGAATAAAGTTTGACTTGATAGCATTCATAAAAGTGTTTTCGTTTGCTTTTCTAAAAATTGTACAGTACTGTGTTTGTGGCACACTGAAACCAGTAACCATCATGGTGAGGAGCGCAGTGATCTCCCAATCGAACACTGATGCAATGGGCTAGAGGAGAACAGGTCTCCCTGAATGAATCTAGTTTAACAAGTCTTTTTCTCCTGACAGAGGTTTGATTCCTGTCACTTTAAGATCAATCTATTCAGCTGTGCTTGAAACGAACCAGTGAAGCAACTGAAAGATTGAACAATGCCATGATCATCTGCAGAGCTGCTTTCTAGCTGAAACTCCTGATTGCACAGATTTACAGCCCTGATGCGGTTTACTGCTGTAAAGCTGATCTGAAGCAATCTGTATTGTAAGAAGCAACATGACTTGTTTATGTTTAGCATTCAAACTCTTCAAGCTTATTTGTGTGCTTCATTCATTTTCAGTGTAAGATGAGCACTGATGAACACAAAGCTCTACCTCACCCTATATCTCTCAGAAATAAATTTTACTTAAATGGAAGACATAAGTCACATTTTACTGAAGCACTCTCTTGAGTCACAGATAGGTTGCTCACCAGCACTCAATGAGTAAGAGAAGAAATAACAGAAGGAACAGCTAATGAGAGAATCTGACCTCCAGGACGAGGTTTCAGGATGAGATCCACCACTTCCTTCCAGTTGTTCTGCAGTATAGCCCTGTGAAGAAGAGCCAGCAGCGAAAAACAGGTGTATGAGTGTGTGTGTGTGTGTGTGAGAGTGGTCACCTGCCGACTGTGTGTGTGTGTGTGTGGGCATGTTTTTGTGACATATCAGGACACAACTCTGTATAATGACATGGGTATGACAGGTATTACAAGGAGAGGGTGACTTATGAGCACATAACCCATGTCCCCATTTTTCAAAACACTTATAAATCATACAGAATGAGTTTTTTTGAGAAAGTAAAAATGCACAAAGTTTCCTGTGAGGGTTAGGGTTAGGTGTAGGGTTGGTGAAGGGACATAGAATATACAGTTTGTACAGAATAACAACCATTACACCTATGGGATGAACACACTTTACACAAAAACAAACATGTGTGTGTGTGTGTGTGTGTGTGTGTGGTCACCTGCCGACTCTGTGTGTGTGTGTGTGTGTGTGTGTGTGTGTGTGTGTGTGTGTGTGTGTGTGTGTGTGTGGTCACCTGCCGACTCTGTGTGTGGGCACGGCTGTGGTGCCGAAGCGCTGCATGCCGTAGTAGTTGATGAAGCCAGTTTCTTTGAGTGAAGTCATGGCTTGCTCCACCTGCTCCAGAGAGCCGGAGATATTCCTGTGGAGGAGAAATGCTTCACACACTCTAACTATTGCCAGTCCGTTTGAATGAGCTTGTTTAGTGTGGCTCGACTGATGAGACAGACACTACTGAAGAGAGCTGAACTGGATGATGACAACACTGAATCAGAGCGGAGCGTCGAGGACTCACCTGAGAACCACTGTGAAGTGGTTTCCCTGCAGTTCTCCCAGTTTTAATGGCTGTTTCTTATAGCTGAAGTTTCCCAGCTTCAGGTTCATGAGGCATTTGTTGAGGTGAGACAATCTCTCAGCGCTGATCCTGTGGAGACATGTTCAGAATCCTGTAAACACGGTGAGTCTGAGGACAGCAGACGTCTGACGGCTTCACTCACTTCAGCACTGCGATCTCCTGCACCGTGACGGCCCTCTTGTCTTTGGTGCCCATGTAGGAGAACATGTTGGGTCTGACCCTAGAGAAACAGAAGAGGAGCTGTGAGCGGGGCGAGAGGTGAGGACAGCAGCGACTCAGACCAGTGTTTGACAGACCTGAGGAACTTGGACAGAAGGTTAATGGCGTCCATGGTGTCCTTGTTCTCCTTATAGAGAACGAAATGACAGAAGCTCCCGCGGTTCTTTGGCCACGAGTGCTTTCGAGGGGCTTCGGTGGGACACATGAGGAAGAGAACAAAGACACTGTGACAATGCAGCACAGACTCTAACAACATAACTGAATCATTTTTTTATTAGTGCTTTATTTACATTTTAAACAACAACATATGAGCTCAATAACACCAGTGCAATATCTACTCCAACTTTTCATCAAATCAATTGAGACCGCAGCAATTACACTCATTCAGAACACCTCCACAATACTTCCACACACACTCATACACACACACAGACACGCACAAACACGCACACTCATACATACACACACACACAGACACTCACTAACACACACACACACACTCAGGTTATCAGTATAACTCAAGCACAGTTTCCTGATGTTTTGTCATCTTTAGTCACAGTCACGAGACGAGCTTTCACAGCTCTTGGTACAGAATACAACTTTCACTTCATTTCTGCACATCTCAAACACAGAACAACACGCTTCTGTCAATCACCTCAGCTTTACTCTGCCGCTTTAGGATCCTGATTTAGTTCTACTGATTTATAAAGGCACATTAAAATTTAAAAAAAGATAGTTTGTCAGCTTTTTGATGAATTCGAATTTTAAATGAAAGTCCAGCTTCCCTGACGTGCGTGTCCCAGGCTGATGTGGGATTGATCTTACCTGCCGAGGGCCGGACCTCTGTCCAGAGAGCGAGAGGAGCGTTAGGAGAACAAGAGAGCGTTACTCGGGACAGAGAGGACACACACGGCACGCTCGCATGCGTTCACAGCGCTCCAGAGTCACAGCACAGCTCTGGGAACCGTTCGTTTCCTTTCAGGTTGTGAAGCTAAAGCACATCACTCCTTACTGAACAGGAACAGAACGGATCCCTCTGAGAGGATCCTGTGGGACGCAGATCTGCTCTGGACATGCACAAGCATCAGGCGTGTTACATGCACTCATGCTCATGCAGACGAGACGAGGCGAGGCGAGAGCTCATTCTGAGGATCATGCAGAGCCACGCTCAGACCACAAGCACATCTTAACCACAGTGTTTCAGGCGTTTGCACAGCAGTACCTGCCAGCGCACTCTTCCCAGCAGCGTGATACGCCACGATGAACTTCTTCCCTTCTCGGTCCTCGGTCTTGGTCTCCAGGCCGGGATACAGAGTCTTCACAGCTCTGTGCAGAAGAGTGCGCTTCTCCTTCGAATCCTCCTGCACCTGAAAGATTGAGTTTGTTAGCCAGTAGACACGTTTCCATCAGGACGCCTTTATGCGCATTTTGAAGTATCACTGATGGAAACGCCATAATAAATTAAATTCCTTATTTCCCAAAAAAGTTTTACCCTTGCTTGAAGTGATTTTTGACTTCAGTGAATAATGGGAGACGGAAAAGTATTTTGAGTAAATTCCTCCATGTGACTTTGCAAAACCTCTGACATTTACAGTTTACACTTATGCATTTAGCAGACACTTTTATCCAAAGAGACTTCCAGTGTATTCATGCTATACATCTTATTTATTTTTTACAAGTATGTATGTTCCCTGGGAATTGAACCCACAACCTTTTGATCTGCTAACGCAACGCTCTACCGCTGAGCCACAGGAACAGAACAAATAAGTTAATCAGGATTGAGATTTAAATCAGCACAGCCAGCGACGACAACGGTTTTGAATGAGCACACCTTTTTTTAACAACCAAAAAGTTTAGATGTCTGTTGAGAAAGTACAGATGTTCCTCTTGTTGACAGCAGAGGACTGAATCCAGCATGAGCTTGATAGGGCGACGCAGAAGCTAAACGTTTTTTAAGAGTCATAGCAGTAGAGGCGGCATAACAATAACGAGGTGAATAATCCTGCCCACTCTAAAGCAGAACTGCAGAGAAAACACACACTGGGGCGAGCTGAGTGGAGCGGAAAAGCAACATTTGACTCTAAACCTGATTCACTAATGTTTTATGCGATATTCCAATGTTGTGCTCAAGTTAAACTTGCAACTTTGGATGAAAACCCAGCTTTGTTTAAATCGTACTTATATGAGCGCCATCAGTTCATAGCAGTGAATGAAGATGTATCATATCGATCACAAGTGCAGTATGGAGTACCTCAAGGCTCAGTACTAGGGCCGCTACTCTTCACGCTTTATATGTTACCCTTGGGAGATATCATCAGGAAACATGGTGTTAGCTTTCACTGTTATGCTGATGATACTCCTCTCTACATTTCTTTGCGGCCCGGTGAAACACACCAATTTGAAAAACTAATGGAATGAATAGTCAATATAAAAAAACTGGATGACGAGTAATTTCTTACTGCTAAATTCAGAAAAAACAGAGGTGTTAATTATAGGACCTAAAAACTCTGCTTGTAATAACCTAGAACACTGTCTAAGACTTGATGGTTGCTCTGTCAATTCTTCGTCATCAGTTAGGAACCTAGGTGTGCTATTTGATCGCAATCTTTCCTTAGAAAGCCACGTTTATAGCATTTGTAAAACTGCATTTTTCCATCTCAAAAATATATCTAAATTACGGCCTATGCTCTCAATGTCAAATGCAGAAATGTTAATCCATGCATTTATGACTTCAAGGTTAGATTATTGTAATGCTTTATTGGGTGGTTGTTCTGCACGCTTAGTAAAAAAACTACAGCTAGTCCAAAATGCAGCAGCAAGAGTTCTTACTAGAACCAGGAAGTATGACCATATTAGCCCGGTCCTGTCCACACTGCACTGGCTCCCTATCAAACATCGTATAGATTTTAAAATATTGCTTATTACTTATAAAGCCCTGAATGGTTTAGCACCTCAGTATTTAAATGAGCTCCTTCTACATTATACTCCTCTACGCTCTCAAAACTCAGGCAATTTGATAATACCTAGAATATCAAAATCAACTGCGGGCGGCAGATCCTTTTCCTATTTGGCGCCTAAACTCTGGAATAACCTACCTAACATTGTTCGGGAGGCAGATACACTCTTGCAGTTTAAATCTAGATTAAAGACCCATCTCTTTAACCTGGCTTACACATAACATACTAATATGCTTTTAAGACAATTCTCAAATAACTATTATGATGACTTTTGTTCCACCCGCTTAAATGATAAAAGTACTTGCGCTGTAAAATCTATTAAGACTGTGTTTGTTCCCCGAATAGTGAGGTCAAAATATAAATTTAATGTAGGATCTAGAAAAAAATCTTATCGTGATTAAACCAGAAACATGTGAAGTAAATTAACAAAAAAATTGTTTAAAGTTTGGGCTCATAAATATTAGATCACTCACATCCAAAGCAGTTATTGTAAATGAAATGATCACAGATAATAGTTTTGATGTACTCTGCTTGACTGAAACCTGGCTAAAACCAAATGATTATTTTGGTCTAAATGAGTCTACTCCACCAAACTAATGTTATAAGCACGAGCCCCGTCAGACTGGTCAACAATATATAGTGATATTCTCAATGTTACCCAGAAAACAGGATACAGGTTTAACTCTTTTGAAATACTTCTGCTAAATGTTACTCTGTCAGACATGCAAAATAAATCTAATGTATCTCTTGCTCTGGCTACTGTGTATAGACCACCAGGGCCGTATACAGAATTCCTAAAAGAATTTGCAGATTTCCTCTCAGACCTTCTAGTTACAGTTGATAAGGCGCTAATCATGGGAGATTTTAATAGTCACGTTGATAATACAAATGATACATTAGGACTTGCGTTTACTGACCTAATAAACTCTTTTGGAGTCAAGCAAAATGTCACCGGGCCCACTCACCGTTTTAATTATACACTAGATTTAATTATATCGGATGGAATCGATCTTACTGCTATAGATATTGTACCCAAAAATACACATGAATTAGACGAAATGACTGACAACATGGGCACTATTTTCTCTAATACATTAGAAGCTGTTGCCCCGATCAAATTGAAAAAGGTTAGAGAAACACGTACTATGTCATGGTATAACAGTAATACTCTCTCAAGAAAGTAACTCGTAGTCTTGAACGCAAATGGAGAAAAACTAACTTAGAAGTTTTTAGAATTGCATGGAAAAACAGTATGTCCAGCTATAGACGGGCTCTAAAAACTGCTAGGGCAGAGCATATACACAAACTCATTGAAAATAACCAAAACAATCCTAGGCTTTTATTTAGCACAGTGGCTAAGTTAACAAATTACCAGACACCACCTGATTCAAATATTCCACCAACGTTAAATAGTAATGACTTTATGAATTTCTTCACTGATAAAATAGATAACATTAGAAATACAATAGCGAATGTAGATTCTACAGCATCTAACACTTCAGTTTCATCCATCGTACCCAAAGATAAAGAGCAGTGCTTTACAAATATAGGACAGGAAGAGCTAAATAAACTTATCACTGTATCTAAACCAACAACATGTATATTAGATCCTGTACCCACTAAATTACTGAAAGAGCGGTTACCTGTAGCCGAAGAACCGCTTCTCAATATCATAAACTCGTCGTTATCTTTAGGTCACGTCCCAAAACCATTCAAGCTGGTGGTTATTAAGCCACTTATTAAGAAACAGAAACTAGATCCTAGTGAACTGGCAAATTATAGGCCTATTTCAAATCTTCCATTTATGTCTAAAGTTTTAGAAAAAGTTGTGTCTGCTCAACTGAGCACCTTCCTGCACAAAAATGATCTGTATGAAGAATTTCAGTCAGGTTTTAGGCCCCACCATAGCACAGAAACTGCACTTGTTAGAATTACAAATGACCTGCTCCTTGCGTCAGATCAAGGCTGCATCTCATTTCTAGTCTTACTTGATCTTAGTGCTGCGTTCGACACCATAGATCATGACATACTCATAGATAGATTACAAAACTATACAGGTATTCAAGGGCAGGCTCTAAGATGGTTTAGATCCTACCTGTCCGATCGCTGCCATTTTGTTTATTTAAATGGGGAGTCATCTCATTTATCACCAGTAAAATATAGAGTGCCACAAGGATCCGTCCTAGGTCCCCTTCTATTTTCAATATACATGTTGGTAGGGCTGGGTACTGAACTTCGATGCCTTTATGGTATCAAACAAAAAACTTCGATACTATGAGTATCGAAACATTTTTTATCTTTCGTTGCTAAATATCGGTTCCAAAAGCCAAGCGGTCGTTTTTTTTTTTTTTCTCAAGTGGCTGTGTGAGCTTGTAGCATACCGTGCATGTGAGGACCTAAATTCGCTGTGATTGGCTGTCCACCACCACGTGATGTGACAGGGAGGATTTCTGAAGATACTCGCAGTCACACAACACAAGTGTAGTTGTTTTTTCTCAAAATGTTTCCGTTTTACAATGCCAAAAAGGTCTTAAGTGTGGCTAAACTTTATAAAAGTGGATGCTGAGTCAGCAAAGTGCAACATATGCGATAAGAGTATTGCAACCAAAGCTGGCATTACCACCAGTTTAATGAAGCATTTGTTTGGATGAGTGTTTTGCCCTCCCTCCCTGTTTAGTTTGGTCTACTCCATTGCGTATCTTGAAACACTCCCCCTTTCATGTCAACAGAGAGAGAGAGACAGATTTATCCGGTACAGCGAATTTCTCTAAGCAGCAGGCCACTGTATACGTTACATTCAGAATGTGTTCATTCAGAAGTTAAGATACGCGAAAGATGAATTCATTCTCTGTACGCGCATTGTCTGAAATGCTGCTCTCAGCCCGTGCTTTGAATGAGTGAGCGCAAAATTCAAGCGCGTTCTGAGCGTTTAAAACGCTTGAATCAGCAATATTTAGAAACAAGTGCAAACGATCAGCTACGATCCGTTTCACCCCTTCAAGCGAGTGAACAACGCAAATCAAGGTAGGAATTTTACATCACTATTCACAATAGCACATCGGACTGGAAAACACAATTGCCCTGGGACGTCAGGATAGCGATTTTGCGAGCCCTACAGCTCAGATCTATCAAGTTTGTAAAACACTGGTTTCCACACTGGTTTTTTTAAACAAAAAATTATTTTAAAAGGTTGACTCAAAAGAATCATTGGTTCACTAATCGGATCATGAACTTGTATTACCGAGCCAAAGATGATCTATTATTGAACATCTCGAATGAATAAAGACTTCAAGTTCATCTGTAAAGCACAGAAAGTTATTGTTTGAGTTTATAAACTTGTATTTCATGCATGATTCGTATGGATCTGTTAACTGAATGCAAAGTGTGAGTTCTAGGAGAATTTTTGTCTTGATGAGCATGTATCGTTCACTAGGAGTCGCTAAATGAACAGCTGCTGTTCTTTTTTTTTTCCAACGGAGGATCAGTTGCCCTATTGGTTAAAATCCCCAAACTGTTTACTTAAAAATTAAATTAATAAATGACATCAAAACAGGGGCGTTTGTGTTATGATGTGGTGGGCTGCTGTGGGCCAGAAAGTCCAGGGCCACTTTTTGGTCCCAGTCTGCCCCTGATTGGCGCACCCCTATCCAAAAAACACAACCAGTTGTATTAATGATGTTATCCTGAGTGTGAAGTGTTACCAGAATTTGTTTTAATTAAGGTGAAAAATAAAACTTTTGTGTTTAATGTTTTTGTGCTGATGTTGAAATGGATTTTAAAACATACGGTATCGGAAAAAGTATCGTTAGGAACTGGTATCGAAACTGAGGTATCGAAATCGGCACCGGATCGAAGGATTTTGAACAATACCCAGCCATACATGTTGCCCCTTGGTAATATTATTAGAAAATACGGAATTAGCTTCCACTGTTATGCTGATGATACTCAGCTATATATCTCAACGAGACCAGATGAAACTTCCCAATTATCTAAGCTAACAGAGTGTGTTAAAAATGTAAAAGATTGGATGACAAATAATTTTCTCCTATTAAATTCGGATAAGACAGAGATATTAATTAATGGACCAAAAAACACTACACAGAATCTTGTAGATTACAATCTGCAACTAGACGGATGTACTGTTACTTCCTCTACAGTCAGAAATCTGGGTGTTATATTAGACAGCAATTTGTCTTTTGAAAATCATATTTCCAATGTTACAAAAAATGCATTCTTCCATCTTAGAAACATTGCCAAGCTACGAAACATGTTATCTGTTTCTGATGCAGAAAAGCTAGTTCATGCATTCATGACCTCTAGACTGGACTATTGTAATGCACTTCTAGGTGGTTGTCCTGCTTCGTCAATAAACAAGCTACAGGTCGTCCAAAATGCAGCAGCTAGAGTCCTTACCAGGTCAAGAAAATATGATCATATTACCCCAATTTTACAGTCTCTGCACTGGCTACCTATTAAGTTCCGTATCAGTTACAAATTATCATTACTTACCTATAAGGCCCTAAATGGTTTAGCTCCTGCGTACCTAACTAGCCTTCTACCACGCTACAACCCATCACGCACCCTAAGGTCACAAAACGCTGGACTTTTGGTCGTTCCTAGGATAGCAAAGTCCACTAAAGGAGGTAGAGCTTTCTCACATTTGGCTCCCAAACTCTGGAATAGCCTTCCTGATAATGTTCGGGTTTAGACACACTCCCTCTGTTTAAATCTAGATTGAAAAAAACATATCTTTCGTCAAGCATTCGAATAATGCATCTCTTAAATTGTGAGTGTAGTTGCAACAGATTAAATGCACATTATTATTCTTCAGCTTGGGTTAAACTAATTTTACTTTGTTGGATCAGCAGCTATGCTAATGATGTCTCTATGTGTTTCTCTGTTTCTGCTGGGATTTACATCCCGTGGTAACTAGGATTTACACAAGCTCCAGTCTGGATCCAGAACACCTGAGAAGAGATGATGCTGACCCTCAGAGGACCTCAGATGATGCTAACCTTGAATCAACAACAGAACTAACTAATATTGCTACAAGTGTGACTGCATCATATAATAATTATTAATAATATTAATAATGTTCATCATCTGGCTGACTACGACTTGTATACATTTTTCTACAACACACACACACATTTGTATTGCACAGGACTAGCACGTTTAGGCATGCTGTTTGTAGATATGATTTGTATAGTACACTTGGTTTGAAAACGGTTTGTGTTTGTAAATTTATCCACTTGTGTTCACACATCCATTCAAGAAGAACACGTTTCCTTTACAATTAGTGTAAATTCCACACTTTGTAGGGAAATTGTTACAAATTATCCCTTCAAGCAAGTTTAGATATTTTAACTGGAAAACAAGACAAAAATACTGAGGAAGAGATTTGTGAATTTAAGATTTTCTGCTCTCATTTAATTTCATTTGGGCTTTCATTTGTGGAAGGACGATTTAAGACTTTTAAAGTCTTGCAGAAAGTCTGAATAAAAGCTATTTTACTCCAGTGAACACCAGCATCAGACACAGAAGACACGTTACTCACCTCGATGGCCACGCTTCCCTCTTTGTTCTTGAAGTGCTGCAGTTCGTCCAGCTGCTGCTTCTGCTCTTCTGTCAGAGTCTGAGTCTCAGCACAGCTGCAGTCCTGAGAGTCCTCCTGCCACACAGAGACAAGATCACCACGAGATCACCACGAGATCACCACAAGATCATGAATCACTTCAAGATCACCACGAGATCACCACAAGATCACCACGAGATCAGGAATCACTTCAAGATCACCACGAGATCACCACAAGATCACGACAAGATCATGAATCACTTCAAGATCACCACGAGATCACCACAAGATCACCACGAGATCAGGAATCACTTCAAGATCACCACGAGATCACCACAAGATCACCACGAGATCAGGAATCACTTCAAGATCACCACAAGATCACCACGAGATCAGGAATCACTTCAAGATCACCACGAGATCACCACGAGATCACGACAAGATCACCACGAGATCACCACAAGATCACCACGAGATCACCACGAGATCACCACAAGATCATGAATCACTTCAAGATCACCACAAGATCACCACAAGATCACCACGAGATCACGACGAGATCACCACAAGATCACCACGAGATCAGGAATCACTTCAAGATCACCACGAGATCACCACGAGATCAGGAATCACTTCAAGATCACCACGAGATCACCACAAGATCACCACGAGATCACGACAAGATCACCACGAGATCATGAATCACCACAAGATCACCACAAGATCACCACGAGATCATCACAAGATCACTTGAGGTCAGACACAGCCAGGGATCAGCCCTGGAGCAGAACACCAGCGAGACTAATCTGGAGTGCTGCTGGACACACACACACCTTCAGACATGCACACGCACACACCCTCACAGACACACACCCTTACACACAGACGCAAACTCAGACACACACACACACAAGCGTGCGCACACACACATGCGCACACTCAGACACACACAGAGACACACACACCTTCAGACATTCGCACGCACACACCCTTACTGACACACACCCTTACACACAGACACACACACACACACGCATGCGCACAAACATGCGCACACTCGGACACACACACACACACACACACAGAGACACACACACCTTCAGACATGCGCACGCACACACCCTTACAGACACACACACACTCAGACACACACGCATGCGCACACAAACATGCGCACACTCAGACACACACACCCTTACAGACACACACCCTTACACACAGACACACACACACACACACACACACACACGTACGCACACACACATGCGCACACTCAGACACACACAAACCTTCAGACATGCGCACGCACACACCCTTATAGACACACACCCTTACACACAGACACACACTCAGACACACACACACACGCGTGCACACACACACACAGGCGCACACACTCAGACACAGATAGACACACACACGCAGAGACACACACACCTTCAGACATGCGCACACACACACACCCTCACAGACACACACACACCCGCTTATGAGTAGAATTTTTAATAGGCTATTAAAAAAAATCTAACAATCCATTTCTAATAAAATCTGATAATTGTACTTGTTTACATCCATCTCAAGTGTGTGTGTGTGTGTGTGTGTGTGTGTGTGTGAGTGATGCAAACTCTCACCTCAACATCAGCAGGAACGGACAAATCATCCAGACGAACCATCTTCCCCTCTTTATTGATCTCATGGACCACAAAGTCTGAGTACCTGAATGAGAGAAGGACGCATGTCACTGACGCTCCTGTCACTCACACACACACACACACACACACACACACACACACACACCTCTCCTTCAGGATGCCCGAGAAGCCTTTGTGTTCGCTGATGAACTTGAGAATGCCCACATCCGGCTCACTGAGGCCGTGCTTCATCATGTCAGCGAAGCTCTCCTCCTCCTGCTCTTCCTCCTCCTCATCTCCTCCTTGGCTCTCCTGCTCCAGCGGCTCTTCCTCATCTCCTCCTCGGCTCTCCTGCTCCTCTTCCTCCTGCTCCACTCGGAGCCTCTTGGCGGCGTGACCCGGATCCTCTTCGGGGAGGGAGCGCTTCTCTCCGGTCACTGTGAGCGGACTGGCCTCGGCCTCCTCCATCTGAACCAGTCTACATTCACACAGCACTCTTAATCTGGGTTATTACAGCCTACACACTGGATCTATATATTCATGGTGAAACCTAATCACAGCAGGATTTATATTAAACATGTACTCACGTGTCGGATGGGGTGTGAGTGTCAGTAAAATCGGATCTTTTAAGGCTGAAAATGCGCTTAAAAACGGAATGAGAACAAAACAGCACAGATCTGAAAGCACTGCAAGCAGAGGTCGACACGAACTAACGTTAACTTAATCTTTAACGTTAACTAAAGCACGAAACTCTCTGGACTGATCTTACCGCGCGCACACGAGCCGCACGCAAAACATCCACACACGTGCTTCCTCTGACGCGGCTCACATTCCCCGGAAACGAATCCAACACAAAGCCCCGCCCCTCGCGTATGTCATTGGTTTACATCCTTGTCAATCAGAGTTAGGCACCAGCATTGCCCAGTCCCTCCAGGATTTCACTATTTATTTATTTATTTTTATTTTTTTTATTTTTTTGTGATTTTTGCCATAAAAATGACTGATTTTGCTGTGGCTTTTCTCAAAATTTGCCATGATATTTGCGGCGTTTTTCTTATTGTTTTGCAGTGAAATATATACCACATACAACATTCTTCTAACACAGTTATGACTTTTCTGACTTGGAGAACCACTAGGGCTTCAGACTAACGTTTGAGGACACCAGCACTAGAGCCATTAAGATCTACAAAATGATGCTCCAGCACCTGACAGTAAACTATCCCTAATCACACATCTACATCTCTGAGATGTCTGCATTTACATATACAAGATGCAGGGCTCTCAAGTGTCACGCATTGAGCGTGACAGTCACTCATTTCGGTCTTTTGTCACGCACTCCCGCCACACATTGTATTTCTCACGCAGAAAAACTATTTATAATATATTTAATATGCCGCAGCGCCCAAAAGTTATCTGGTCGCGCCGCTCTCACTATGGGAACCGGCAGGAATCAAGCGCGTTCTTAATCGAGCCTGTCACTTATCAGCCAATCAAAAAAAAGAAATAGGCTACACAATAGCCAATCAGAAAATAGCACTATTGTATCTGGGTAAGATTTAACACAACAACCAATGAAAAAAAAAGCATCCTGGAATTGTTCACCATAGCTGCGTCCGAAATCGCATACTTCCATACTATATAGTAGGCGAAAAACAGTATGCGAAGCAAGTAGTATGTCCGAATTCTCAGTATTCGAAAAACAGTAGGCGAGATGTACCCGGATGGCCTACTACTTCCGGCCGAATTCCGTAGTATGCATAGGATGGACACTTCTCTATCCCATGAGGCACCGGGAGAAGGCTCGTCATACTCATATTCAAAAATAACGGAAAATCGGAGGATCGTGACGCCGCTGTTTTGAAGTGTAAGTACCTTATGGATAAACGCTGTTCATTGTGGTTAAAGTGTACTTGTTTAACATAATCCAAGTAAACGACTGATTTGTTAAAGTTTTACATATTGTAAACTGATGAGACTATTTTGTAAATTGAGTTAAAAAATATGTTTAATAATCATTATCGATCAGAGGCTGTGCCTCAGCTTGTTAAGGCTGCTTTCTACAGACGGCTCGTTAAGTAATTTAATGATATAAAGTTACAAAATTTTAAGTAATTGAAACGAGTTAATTTACATTTTACTAGTGTTGATATTTTGATTAAAAAAGCAAACTATTGTAGGTGCCTCAGTTTTATCATAAATCATCAGTAATGTGTAAATCCTGTTCTGATGTTACAGAGACTAATGAACACAATCATGTTCTCATCCACTGATGAAACCCTATTCACTGGAAAGCATAATTCAGTAAGTATATAAATGAAAATTAATCTTAACTACACACACTCTTTACATGTATTTATGTTAGAATCATCACTGATTTATGCTGTTTTTTTATTATAATATGAATTTCCAGGTATTTCCAGTTGCTATTTTGTCAGTTGCAAAGTACTTAATAGCAAATAACTTTTGAAGCAGTTGTGTGCACTGATTTTGTAGCAGTTTCCAGTTGTTGTTTTTAACATCTGAAGAATGTTGTCTTGAGAATGGGTGCCACACTTTAGAGAAATACTCATACAAATTATTCTCTTTATGTATTTATTTATTTATTTTTTCTACATGGATAAGAGCACAAAGCTTCAGACAAAACCACATTAACATTTTCATAAAGTAGTATAATAGAGCTTAAAGCAACAGCAAAAGGGAATTTCTTAAGACGTTTCTATAATAATGTCAGGAAAATAAACTTCAGCAGCTTCATTTCAGTAACTGTAGATGAGGACTTTAAATTTGGGAATCAAAAGTGAGTGCAAAAAAGTGGAATTCAAAAATATAACCCAGGGATAAATATTGTTGTAAATATGTTGCTAGATTTTCAAATTGTAAAATTTTCATTTTCAACTGTAATATGAATTCCCAGTTATGAGTGTAATATATTTATATGTATATATAAATACACACACGTTTAAATTTAAATACTTACATGTGTATTTATACATATTTATGTGATTTTATAGTATTTATATTTCTTAAATAACTAATATATGTATATCTTGATTTGACAGTCTTAAAATGACCTTCATAACTTACACAAGCTTAAACAATAGCACTATGAGAACATGAACTGATTCACAGAGGCTTAACCTGTTCGACTGTCCTACAGGTAATCTGCTCTTGAAGAGCTGCACACGGTCGTCTGGTGTGACACAGCTGTGCTCAGATTGTCCCGCACATGCTCTCCTGTGCTGACTTCTGTGTTTTGGGGTTCCAGTGTATCATCGTCATGATCCTCCACAACTTCTGGATCAGCAATGTCCTCATTCAGAAGACGGAGGTTGTGGAGCACTGCACAGCATGCAACAACATCTGCACAAAGGCAGAACTCACTTCCATGGCCTTGAAGAAGAAGAAGATTGAGCACAGCTGGTCTTCATCATCCTGAAGGCTCTCTCAACAATGTTCTGTGCACGAGCATCATTGGTGTTGAATCAAAGCTGTGCAGGATTGTGTTCAGGCTCTCTGTCTGCTGTGATGAGGCAGATGAACACTCACACAAGGACACACACACCATCTCCCAGGATGTGTTTTCCTGCAGGTGGATAGGCCTCCAGTGTTCTTCAGCACCCTGGCATCATACACAGACCCGGGATACTCAACAAAGATATCAAGGTACTTCCCATGGTGGTGACCTGCAGCTGAACAGAATGAAACCGCTTCCTGTTGAAATAACATTGGGCTTCACTTGCTGGAGGTTCAGTTTGTATGTGACAGCAATCTATTGTTCCAGCTACCAGAAGAAAAGCTGCTTCCACTGCCTCCAGGTCATCTGTGGTGGAGAAGGCAATCAGCCTCCTCAAAATCCCCATGACAGACCTGACCTGCTCATTCTGTGCACAATGTTATGCAGCTCTTGGATGTCAAAGGCCAGTGACAGCAGCCTGTATGATGCTGTTCACAGTCTGTAAATATGTAGTTTTTGTTTTTTAGAATAAAATTTCAATAAGTTACACATTTTTTGCTGATATATCTATATCTAACTATATATATTTATATATGTGTTTATATTGTCTATAATTTATATATTATGTATGTATTTATGTATATATTGTGATGTGTGTGTGTGTGTGTGTGTTTCTGTGTATATTTCTATAATGTATTTATGTGTATGTGTGTGTGTGTGTGTGTATTTGTCTAAGCGTTCATTCAAGTTTATTAATTTATGTTCGTTTTGTGTAATTTTATTTGTATTTATTTATTACAATAAATTACTTTATATCCTTACATAAAACCAGTCTGTCATTCTTTTCACAGCTGTAGCTGCTGCTATTCTGAGGTAGAAAATTAAAAGCTAAATTTATTTTAGTAAAGGATTTACAAGCTGTCAACGAAGGCATGATCTGCGAACCGCTGACCGACGCCTGCTTTGAATTGTTAATTCAAACGACATAAAAACGCAGATGAAAGCGGTAAGAAAAACGAAAAACATCACCGATGTTCGCTCAGTAGATTGGGCTCTTTAAATTTACGCGCTGTTGTGACGACGTATGTCATGTGACAATGTCAACATGGCGGATGTAGTACGTCCGAATTCCATTCATACTATATAGAACGTACTTTTCTAACGGTCGAGTAGTACGTTCAAATTCAAATGTAGTACCCAGTACGCAGTATTCGATTTCGGACGCAGCTCATCTTCCTCGTTCACCCACAGAGGAAACCACTGGAGCTCTGAGCATCACTTTGAGCACAAAGTAAGTAATGATCTCCTGTTACAACAAATTCACAACTTGTTTGACACAAACAATGACAACTTGACTGCTGTTAGAGAATGTTTCCCAGATAATTAGCATCAGTTTTTCATGAGTGTCTGACAAATACACCTTTTCAACAAATGCACCTTTTCTATGGATTGAGTGGTCTTTCTGATGATGGAATATGGATACAAAATTTTAAAAAGTATTGTATCCCAATAACAATATATTCACCCCTCTGCCATTCGGTAGAAGATATAAGAGCATCAGAAACAGCTCTAGTAGATTTAGAGACAGTTTCTATCCTCAAGCCATCAGAATGCTTAACTTTACTCAACCATCTTCACTCTCCTAAATGGCACACTTGTCACTTTTTAGAATTAATCCTTCAACCTAAATTAATCCTTTTTTATTTTACCTCTTCTATTTATCTACTTTCCATTTTTAAAAAAAAATTCTGTAAAGTTGAGATTACTTTGAGCACAACAAATTTCATGACTGATAAATGTTATTTATGTGTATATGACAATAAACTTGAAACTTGTATAACCCAGAAATATCCTATAAGAAGCCTGTATTTGACTAGCTTTCTCTATGTCTTCTGTCTCACTGATAGGAGAAAAACTCAATGTGGGTTTCACTACCAGAGCTACGCTAAACTGGCTCCTTGAGGCTGGAGAGGTCACATCACAGAAGGCTCAACAATTCCAGCAGGCAGCACTGGCATTTTTGGTCGGAGCTGTGGAGTATGCCATGGATAAACTTCCGTTGAAAGATGCTCTCCTGAAGCATGCCAGATTTATTGATGTGCAGCTAAGAGCTGAGTGTGGGGTTGAAGATGCCCTATACTTTGTAGATTGAGGGTATTTTCGATGGTTGGTTTGAACAAAACCTCAATACGAAACAGTTTGTCTCTGGATGGGACATTGTCCTCAATCATGACCCTGAAAACTGTTTCAAATGGGAGCCAACACCACAAATGATAAAGGAGTCCAAAAAGGCAACAAACACTTACAACAAACAACACCAGTCATAATCTCTCTCTCTCTCTCTCTCTCTCTCTCTCTCTTTCTCACAAACATTCACACTCAAACACACACACACACACACACACACACACAAATTTTGTAAATGGAAATTGAATAAACACTTTGAATTTGATTAAATTGTCAGTGTCGTGTCAAATATTTTCTTCTGGGGGGGGGGGGATGGAGGGTGTCACTCTTGCCTGTCTTCAAAACTTGAGAGCCCTGAAGATGTATTTTTAAGGTTGTTCATCAGCAGTACATCTCGAAGATGTTTCCTGTCAGATGTCAAATACACATTTATAGAATGCATGTAAAACTGCTTCTGAGACATTTATCAGAGTAAACAGCAGATGATTCCCGGATCTTTAGCAGACGTCTTACAGAGACGTCTGATAAAATGTACTTTTATTACTGTCATTCATAATGTCTTAATATAATTTAATGAATACAAAAATATATAGGCGATATTAGTGAGTGGAAATGACCTATAAATACTTCTCTGTAGCCATCTACCAGTGGTCATTTAATATCTTTATTTTTGTATTAAATAAGTGTTTGCTTTCCTAAATTATGAAAATTTTAGTTTTATACATGGGGGAAACCTATTAAAAATAACTTTCAAATTCTGTAATACTTAAAGCATTGAAGTGCTGGGAAAAGTTGTGTGAAGCATTTAAACCATTTCTGCCACAAGTTGTTCCTGTAGTTTACTGTTAAATCCATGTTGAATGGTGGAGATTTGTGTTTATTGAACAATGTTTTTCCGGATTTCCACATCAGTGGTGTTTTTCTGATATCAGCTTTAACAGAATTCTTCGCTGAATTTGAAAGCTCCTCACAAGATTTCACAGAGATGATATTGATTCCCTCGGGTATCAAGTGTGGATCTTGATACCCAAGGGAATGGGTCTCTCGTAATGTCGAGAGTGGGTCTCTTGACATTACGTATGGGGAAATCCATTTCCTCGAAATTATGAAGTCTGATTGAATAATTATTTTGCTTGCAAATAGCCAATGGCGTCCTCGCCCTCACCTGATTGATTGGCTGATAGCCATCAATATAGGTGATGGCGGGCGCCAAAAACCTCAGAATCTTTTTTCTTCACTTGAGTCTGGTTTCTCCGTGGATTCATGCATATAGAGTGGAAAATTGTGGAAAATTTTTACTCTTAAAATGTCTCTTTGCCGCATTTGTGGTGGGCCCATTGATTTCCCAGACGCACACGAGCAGTGTGTGCTGTGCCTGGGTCGGGCTCACGCAGAAGCGGCATTCGAAGGATCGGGATGTCGTGCCTGTGAGGAGCTTCCCATCAAGATCCTTCGTGCAAGGCTGGCCGTTACCCGTAACGGTGGCCCTGTATCTCCTGCCTCTCCCCCGTCCGCCGCCATCAAGCCGCGAACCGGGAGACTGCAGAGAGCTCACGTGGAAGATCCCCTTCTCATACTCTGAGGCCAGTTACCGCCCTCCACTAGAAGTGCGGGAAATGGACTCGTTTGGATATGACGAGGACGACGCCTTGTCTACTAATGCCTCAGACCCGGGAGCGTGGTCCGAGGCCCCGTTTGAAGCCACCCCCGCCTCGCTGAATGCCGAGCTTATGGCGATCCTCGCGGAGGCGGTGGCAGATATGGAATTGGAGTGGACACCCCCAAGGAGCTGTCGTCTAAGAGATGGATGGACGGTTCCTTCCTCGGTGCGGGCCGCCAGGCTGAAGCCCCGCAGAGACCCGCGCCTTTTTTCTCTGAGGTCTACGAGGAACTCACCCGGTCATGGCGCTCCCCTTACTCAGCCTGAGCCCATGCACAGGGGACCCAGCTGCTGACGACGTTGGAAGGGGCGGAGATGCTATCGCGGCCCACCTGGCATCTTCTCCCGGCTCGAAAACCGCCTCTTTGCCTTCTAAGCCATGTCGAGCTACTGCTCACATCGCCGAGAAGGCGTACATATCGGCTGGACATGCAGCATCTGCCCTCCACACGATGGAAATCCTGCAGGTCTTCCAAACTCGGCTCCTTGGGTCCCTGGATGAGGGAAGCCCAGACCCAGAGTCGCTCAGGAAGCTGCGCACAGCGGCGGATCTCGCTCTCGCGGTGTCGAAAAAGGTAGCGCAGGGAATCGGCCACAATATGAGCAGCCTTGTGTTCCTGCATCGCCATCTGTGGCTGACGCTGTCCGGCATGCGTGATGCCGAAAAGAGGCAGTTCCTGGATGCACTGGTGAGCCCCACCGGTATTTTCGGTGTCGCGGTGGAATCTCTGTCGGAGAAATACGTCGAGACTGTCAAGCAGTCTAAGATGATGCCTCATCTTTTGCCGAAACAGTCTCAAGCCCCCCCTGCAGCGAGGTCCAGGTCTTCTTTGGCACAGCGCCAGGCGGGAAATACCAGGCGCGCGTTCCCGAGCGCGGCAGAGCGTCGTGAGCCAGAGCCACCATTCCGCCAGAGGCAGCCCAGGAAGCCCCGTTTTGGTCCGAAACCGGCCTCTAGCAGCCAAGGGCACCCGGCGGGCAAGAAGGAGCAGCGTTCCTGATGTTCGTGCCAGGGGGAAGAGAGCGCGGGACGTGTTCGTCGGACCCGCGGTGAAGAGGGGGCGTGTTCCCGCCCAGAGTTCGTCAACGATGTAAATGTTGTGAGAATGAAACCGCTGTGTTCTGTTTCAATAAACATGCATTACAAGCCTCAGCAAAAGAGCTTTCTTCCTCCCTCTACTATTACCGGCTACATAAGCGAAGCCTCTCCTCCGAGAGACGCTTTGCAAAGCGGAAGCTCGGGGAAACCCGAGGAGGTCACTATGTATGTTCCCGTGCAAGAAGCCGCGAACGAATCACCTGCCATTCATATAGCGGTCCATGCTTCCCCGGTGGCTGCCGCACACGACCCGCCACAGCATGCATTAATACCCTCTGTATTGAGTCATCTGAGCGCGTGGGCGACGCTCCCCGCTGCATCTTATTGGGTGATCAACATGATAAAACGTGGTGCTTCGGCGGTGTGACTTTGACAGAAGTATCAGAACAGAGCGCCCCGCTGCTACGAGCAGAAATATCCTCTCTCCTGACCAAACAAGCAGTAGAGATAGTGCCAGAGGAACGGAGAAATTCCGGGTTCTACGGCCGTTATTTTCTAGTTCGGAAAAAGGACGGAGGTATGCGCCCCATCTTAGACCTGAGATTACTGAACAAAGCGCTCGCGAAATGCACGTTCAAGATGATAACTGTGAAGCAGATCCTCGCGCACATTCAGACCGACGAATACTTCATTGCAGTGAATCCAAAGGATGCTTACTTCCACATCCAGATAGCCCCACATCACAGGCGCTTCCTGCATTTTGCATTCGAGGGTGTGGCATACCAGTTCAAAGTGTTGCCGTTTGGGCTCGCTTTGGCTCCCCGTGTATTTACAATGTGCATGAATACAGCGCTCGCTCCCCTGAAGCTCAGTGGAATGCGCATACTAAACTATCTCGACGACTGGTTAGTCATCGCATGGTCGAGAAGCGCTCTCGAGGAACACAAACACAGACTCCTCGCCCATCTGACAGGTTTGGGGCTGTCTGTGAACATTCAGGAGAGCACACTGCAGCCGCGCCAATATATCACATTCCTGGGTATGATATTGGACTCGCGCACTATGATCGCGAAGCTGTCAGAGCCGAGAATCCAGTCGATTCACAATACACAGGCCCTCTTCGTTCAAGGCAGAGCTATCCCCTTAAGAACGTTTCAGAGGTTGCTCGGTCTGATGGCGGCCGCAGCCTCCGTCTGCAGACTGGGCTTGTTACACATGAGACCGCTTCAACACTGGTTACAGAGCCGAGTGAAGCCGCGGGCATGGAGAGCGGGAACGGAACGCCTTATCATAACACGTTCATGTCTCGAGACTCTGGCGCCTTGGTTCGGCACGACCATATTCGAGCATGGTGCTGCTATGGGCAGAGTGGTCAGACGTGTAGTGGTCACTACGGATGCTTCACTATCAGGCTGGGGAGCCCTATGCGATGGCAGAGCATCATTCGGTATGTGGACAGGGGACCAGACGCACTGGCATATAAACTGCTTGGAGATGGAAGCGGTTCATCTAGCGCTGCAGAGTTTCCTTCCATTTGTGAAACACTGTCATGTTCTCATCAGAACAGACAACACGGTGGTGGTGGCGTACATCAATCGCCAGGGAGGTTTGCGTTCGCGATCCCTGCAGGGATTAGCGAGACAGCTGCTGTTATGGACAGACAGGGTACTTCTGTCGATTCGAGCAGTGCACGTACCGGGCAGTTTGAATTGCGGCGCGGACATGCTGTCCAGGGACGGCATTGTACACGGAGAATGGAGCTCCATCCGCAAACAATAAATATGATCTTAAATCTGTTTGGCAAAGCGGAGATCAACCTCTTTGCGGGGGGAGATGCACTGTCGAGCCGCTGGCAGGGACGGAAGTATGGTTTTTCCCCAGTCAAGTTAATCAGAATCAGAATCAGAAAGAGCTTTATTGCCAAGTAAGCTTACGCATACAAGGAATTTGTTTTAGTGACATAAGATTCGAGTACACAGAGACAACAACACACACACACAAAAAAAAAAGAGATTTACAAATTGGCAAATAAATAAGTGCATAAACAATTGTGCTATAAATGATAATGGAATAGGATTGAGTGAAATGCAGGAATGTTCTAGGATGGAGGGTTAACAAATAAATATAAGGATATTGCACGTTTATAAGCATAAGTAGGGAACATTTAACTGTTCATGAGGTAGATTGCCTGGGGGAAGAAACTGTTCTTGTGCCTTGCTGTTCTGGTGTTTGCGGCTCTGAGGCGCCGGCCAGATGGCAAAAGTTCAAAGATGGGGTGACTTGGATGTGAGGGATCCAGAGTGATTTTCTGAGCCCTTTTCCTCACTCTGGATGTATACAGTTCTTGAAGGGTGGGCAGGGGAGCACCAGTAATCCTTTCAGCTGTCCGAACAGTTCTCTGTAGTCTTCTGATGTCTGATTTTGTTGCTGAACCAAACCAGACAGTTATTGAAGTACAGAGGACAGACTCAATGACGGCCGAGTAGAACTGTTTTAGCAGCTCCTGTGGCAGGTTAAACTTCCTCAGCTGGTGAAGGAAATACAACCTTTGCTGGGCCTTTTTAACAATGGAGTCAATGTGATTGTCCCACTTAAGGTCCTGAGAGATGGTGGTTCCCAGGAATCTGAATGACTCCACTGCAGTCACAGTGCTGTTCATGATGGTGAGTGGGGAAAGTGCAGGTGGGTTTCTCCTAAAGTCCACGATCATCTCCACTGTTTTGAGCTTGTTCAGCTCCAGGTTGTTAAGACTGCACCAGACAGCCAGCTGCTCAACCTCTTGTGTGTAAGCAGACTCATCACCATCCTGGATGAGGCCGATGACTGTAGTGTCGTCTGCAAACTTTAGGAGCTTGACAGAGGGGTCTTTAGAGGTGCAGTCGTTGGTGTACAGGGAGAAGAGCAGAGGGGAGAGAACACATCCCTGAGGGGCACCAGTGTTGGTGGAGCAGCTGTTTGATGTGAATTTCCCCAGTCTCACTAACTGTTGCCTATCTGTTAGAAAGCTGGTGATCCACTGACAGACAGAGCTAGGAACAGAGAGCTGGGTCAGTTTGGTCTGAAGGGCTGTTGGGATGATGGTGTTGAATGCCGAACTAAAGTCCACAAATAGGATCCTCACATAAGTCCCTGTTTTTTCCAGATGTTGCAGGATGAAGTGCAATCCCATGTTGAATGCATCATCCATGGACCTGTTTGCTCGGTAAGCAAACAGCAGGGGGTCCAGTAAGGGTCCAGTGATGTCCTTCAGATAAGCCAGAACCAGTTTTTCAAACGACTTCATGACGACAGACGTTAGAGCCACAGGTCTGTAGTCGTTAAGTTCTGCTATCTTGGGTTTCTTTGGGATGGAGATGATGGTGGAGCGTTTGAAGCAGGAAGGCACTTCACACAACTCCAGGGATCTGTTGAAGATCTGTGAAAAGATGGGGGCCAGCTGGTCAGCACAGATTTTCAGACAGGCTGGTGTAACACCATCTGGGCCTGGTGCTTTTCTTCTTTTGTTCTTCTTGAAGACCTGGCGCACATCATTTTCACAGATTTGAAGAGCAGGAGGTGTGGAGGGTGGGATTGCAGGATGTGTTAATGGTTGTGTAGGGAGATGGTCAGAATGGGTGATGGGGGTTTCAAATCTGCAATAAAACTCATTCAGCTCGTTAGCAAGTCGTTGATTAGCCTCAGTGCAAGGGGATGGTGTCTTGTAGTTAGTGATGGCTCTTAGACCTCTCCACACTGAAGCTGAGTCGTTGGAAGTAAACTGGTCTTCCAACTTTTTAGCGTAGGTCTTTTTAGCCACTCTGATCTCTTTGTTCACTGTGTTCCTGGCCTGATTGTACAAGACCCTGTCCCCATTTCTGTAGGCATCCTCTTTGGCCTGACGAAGATGTCTGAGTTTTACTGTAAACCATGGCTTATCATTGTTGAATGTTAAATAAGTCCTGGTAGGAATGCATATATCCTCACAGAAACTAATATAGGATGTTACAGTCTCTGTGAGTTCGTCCAGATCGGTGGTAGCAGCTTCAAAAACACTCCAATCAGTGAGGTCAAAACAAGATTGTAAATCCTGCTCTGTTTCGCTGGTCCATCTCTTCACAGTCCTTACTACAGGTTTAGCAGATTTAAGTTTTTGCTTGTAAGATGGTATAAGATGAACCAGACAGTGATCAGAGCGTCCCAAAGCTGCTCGTGGAACAGAGTGATATGCATCCTTTATTGTGGTGTAACAGTGGTCCAATATATTACTGTCTCTGGTGGGACATGTAACATGCTGTCTGTATTTTGGCAGTTCACGGGAGAGATTGGCTTTGTTAAAGTCCCCAAGAATGATTAAAACACAGTCCGGGTGTTGTTGTTCTGTGTCTGTGATCTGATCAGCAATTTCTGTAAAGCTGAGCTCACATGCGCTTGCGGAGGGATGTAAACACTGACCAGAATGAACGAATGAAACTCCCGCGGCGAATAGAACGGCTTGCAGTTGACAAACTGCATTTCTAGATCAGGACAGCACATCTTCTTTAACACTGTTACATCTGTACACCACCGCTCATTGATGTAAAAGCATGTCCCGCCGCCGCGCGATTTCCCAGTTGATTCTGATTCGCGATCCGCTCTGAACAGCTGAAAGCCCGACAGATGGAGCGCGCTGTCCGGTATGGCGTCATTCAGCCAGGTTTCCGTGAAACACAGAGCAGCAGAGTGAGAGAAATCCTTATTTGTCCGAGAAAGCAGAAATAGTTTGTCTGTTTTGTTGGGTAGAGAGCGGAGATTTGCGAGATGGATGCTAGGCAACGGCGTTCGAAATCCGCGCTTCCTGAGTCTGACGAGCGCTCCCTCTCGCTTCCCCCGTCTGCGCGTCCTGAAGCGCTTGATCAGCGCCGCCGCTCCTCCGATAACAACGTTCAGTAAAACGTCTGAATAATTTAAATCCGGTAAAAGATCTTGTGGTGTGTTCTGCCGAATGTTCAGCAGTTCATCCCTGGTGAAACTGATCGTGTTTGTTAAACAAAAAACAGGAAAAACGAACAAAAACAGCACAAACACTGGAGAGCCAAGCACTGAAGCAGCCATCTGCGGCGCCATCGAGTTATAATGCCGCTGGTGCTGCAAAAGATCAGTGAGAGATGTGCGTTGATCCTGGTAGCACCCAAATGGCCCAACCAGCCGTGGTTCCCGGAACTGGTGAACTACTATCACCGTTTTTCGTGACTTGCTAGACGGCCATTCAGTGGGGAGGCACCCCTTGATAATGAGCTTTCTTCGGGTAGCTAGGTGGCTTAATCCACCCCGCCTTCGTCAGATGTCGGTCTGGGACCTGTCGTTAGTGCTTAGTGCGCTGTCCGACCCACCTTTTGAACCAGCCAAGTTTAGCGACCTTAAAGTGCTCTCATTTAAGACGGCGCTACTGCTCGCGCTAGCTTGCGGGAAACGAGTGGGAGACTTGCATGCCCTGTCAGTGAACAGCGCGTGTATGCAGTTTGGACCGGACGATTGTATGGTCAGACTTTTACCCAAACGCGGCTATTCGCCTAAAATACTCTCAACGCCGTTCAGAGCTCAGATAGTTACAATTCAAGCATTTTGCCCCAAGGAGGACAGTAATTCAGTGTCTCAGAAGTGCGCTTTGTGCCCCGTGCGTGCCCTGCTTGCATATGTGAACAGAACTAGCCAGTTTCGAACTTCAGAGCAGCTTTTCGTCTGCTACGCGGGTGCCAAGAAGGGCAGCGCGCTGTCGAAGCAGAGGCTATCACACTGGATAGTGGAGGCTGTGCGACTAGCTTATGCTTCCCGGGGAACCGCCTGCCCAATCGGGGTGCACGCCCACTTAAACAAGGAGTTTGGCGTCGTCATGGGGTTGGGCGAAAGGCATGTCTATTCAGGACATTTGTTTCGCAGCGGGCTGGTCGTCTCGCAACACGTTTGAGAGATTTTATAATTTGGACTTTCCCTCGTTCGCATCACATGTGCTGTCAGTGCAGGAGGAGGGAGTTGAGCAGTCATTGGACTAGGCTATGGGCACGCCTTGCCTGGCGCGTGCACTAGTCATGGTTTCGACCAGGTCATATAGACAGCGTCAGTTATTTTAGTAATAGCTGCGGTTGAGGTATTCATTCACTATCTAATGTGGTCCCTTTATTATGCCCGCATTATAAGCCGGCACTGTATTCCCAAGCACCAACATATTGCTGCATTTTCCCCGTATCACACCAGTGTTGCTTATCTGGGTGCACTGGATTTCGATGGTGTAAGAGCTGATTTGGCTCTCTGCCAAGAGGTGTTTCAACCAGGTCCGGTACCCGACCTAGAGCTAATGCGCTGTAAGAACTAGTGCTTATGCTCTTCTGTGGCTCGATGCGAGCTAGGCCAGACAGTATTTCCCACACGGCGGGGGTTTTATTGTTCCCCATACGTAATGTCGAAAGAACGTCTCGATAAGGGAACGTCTACGGTTAACCGACTCGATAAGGGAACGTCTCTGGTTACTCATGTAACCTTAGTTCCCTGAGAGGAGGGAACGAGACATTACGTAACCTGCCGTGTGGAAAACCTTCCAGCCTCATAACTCTCGTTCAGTCGAAGATTCTGAGGTTTTTGGCGCCCACCGTCACCTATATTGATGGCTGTCAGCCAATCAGGTGAGGGCGAGGGCGCCATTGGCTATTTGCAAGCAAAAGAGTTATTCAATCAGACTTCATAATTTAGAGGAAATGGATTTCCCCATACGTAATGTCTCATTCCCTCCTCTCAGGGAACTAAGGTTACGTGAGTAACCGGAGACGTTCTGCTTTCTTCACTGTATCTCCCAGCGCTGTGTATAACGGTGTCATGTGGTCGAGATTAGCTCGAGCAAATAAACGGTCTGCGCAGCTCGAACTTGCATTGATTCGTTCGGCTTTCGGTTTGTTTATCCAGTGTTTTTTTTATTAAATTTTTTTTTTATTATTATTGATAGCATTAGCAGTTACAAACAATACATACAAATTATACATATAAATAAATTATACACAAATAAATAAAGTACATACATGAATTAAACATATCCAATGGGGTCTGCAAAGTCCAGCAAGGCTAATTAACAAGCAGTCCAATTCATAGCATCATTAACAGTTTTGAGTTACAATTTCATTCAGTCATGTGGTGTCACAACTTTTGAGTATATCTGCACAGTCTTCAGAGCTTTACAGTTCTTTGAATATCTTATGGAGTCCAAGTATTCATCGATTTCACTCTCAAACACAAGAAAGAATGGTTTAGAGCCCCTGAACTTACATTTATGGATGTGGTATTTAGCGAGTAGAAATAAAAGATTAATAATGAAATACTTTCCTTCCTTGTCTGTCTCAAGGTCAACCACACCAAAGAAAACATCTTTAAAGCAAAATGAAAAATCCATAATGAAAAAGGTTTGGATAAATTCAAGGACATCTGACCAGAATTTTTCTGTGTATGAACATTTCCAAAATAAATGATAAATATCCTTATCTGACCTTTTACAGAAAGAGCATTTAGATTCAATATCTGGTTTATACTGCTTCAGCACACACTTTGCTGGGTAGAATCTGTGAATTAATTTAAACGTAACTTCTCTCACTTTATTAGTAAGCATATATTTGAATGGTAAAGACCAAACATTTTTCCAAGGGACATTCTCTATTAACCTGTTCCAATATGGGATTATATAAGGTATAGTAACAATTTCTTTTTGGTATAAATTCCTAATAGTTTTATTTTTCATCTGGTGCACCACAGAAAAGCGTAAACTCCCCACAGCAGTATCAGATAAATCAATATTGTGAGTCAGTGGCCATGGGAAATTAATGCCTCCCAGCAGCATTCTGATACCAGAAGGAATTGCATCAAAGACAATTGCATACTCCTTAACCGAAACAGGAATTTAAAATTTCTGCAAAAAATCTGAATAACTGTACAATCTGCCATTTGTGTCATAGAGTTGGTCAACAAGTATAATATTATTCCTGTACCAATTTTCAAAAAATAAAGATTTGTTTTTGTAGAGAATGTCCTTATTGTTCCAAATGTAATATCGATCAGGTGAGAAGTTATGTTTAAATAAGAGAGACCAAGCCAAAAGCATGCGTTTATGAAAACTGGACAGTTTGATTGGGATTTTGCTAATATTATAATTGCATAATAACAGAAATTTTAAGCCACCAATTTTAGAGAAAATATAGTTTGGAATAAAGTTCCACTTCCAAAGTGATGTTGGGTTGTTAATGAATCGTCTGAGCCAGTTGATTTTGAAGGTATTGCTTAAAGTTGTAAAGTCCAAAAAATTTAAGCCCCCACACTGATTTGTGTTCATTATTACAGACTTTTTAACATAATGAGTTTTGTTTTTCCACACGAAATTAAGCAACATATAATCAATTCTTTTCGATACCCCACAATCAACATCCAAAGAGGCCGCCAAATAAGCAAATTCCCTCTGCTTTTGTCAGTAACACTCTTCCTCTCAAGGATAGATCTCTTTATAGCCAAGAGTTTAACTTTTTTTTTTTTTTTTTTTATGATGATGGGGCTAAAATGGACTTCTTATATTTTGGTCTTTAGTAATTATTGTTCCCAAGTATGTTACCTGATCCTTCACAGGAATGTCATATATATTTGAAACATCACAATCTTTAACTGCCAATAGTTCACATTTTTTTAAGTTTAATTTGAGACCTGAAGCTTGTGAAAATCCTCTGATCAATTCTATCGCGAGGGGAATCTGAGAGGCATTTCTCAGGAAGATGGTGGTGTCATCAGCCAGCTGACTAAGGATGATACTTCTTTCAGCCAATGATATCCCTTCCAAGGCACTGTTAGAGACATGTAGAGCTAAGAGTTGAGAGGCAATCAAAAACAGTATGGAGAGATTGGGCACCCTTGTTTTATTCCACCTGACACTTTGAATCTAGGGGAAGTACCAAGTTTCAATTTTATTGCACTACTAACATTTGTATACAGGGTCCTGACAGTTCTGCAAAAGCCTTCTCCAAATCCAATTTTTTTAGTGCTTGCAGGATAAAACCATGTTCAAGCGAGTCAAACGCCTTATAAAAATCAAGGAACAGAATGAAGCTGTTGTCATTGATAAGATAATTATAATCTAATAAATCTAGCACTAATCTAATGTTGTTTGCAATATGTCGTTTCCTCATGAACCCAGATTGTTATTCATCTATAATAGTGTCTAATACTTCTTTAAGAATATTAGCGAAAACTAGTGCACTAATTTTGTAATCGTTATTCAAGAGAGCGATAGGACGCCAATTCTCTAGACAGTTTCTGTCCTTTTCTGGTTTTGCAATCAATGTGATGACACCCTGTGTCATAGTTGTTGGAAGAGCTTCTTTCTCTAAGGTCTTTTTGAAATCTTTTACTAGAAAGGGGGTAAGTAATTTACCAAACATTTTGTATAATTCAGCAGATACCATCACACCCTGGGCTCTTGTTGTTTTTTGATTTTTGATCGCCTTCAACACCTCCTCTTGGGCAATGCTATCCTTGCTGTCTTCTGGGGATATAGTTTTACAATGGCTAATAGAGGTCATAAATGATTTAGTTGTTTCCTCACAGTAATTAGATGTGTATAAATTGTTATAGAAGTAGCAGTGGATGGCTAACTCTTTTGGATCTTCAATAATTTTTCCCTCCACTTTAATTTGATCTACAGTAGCCAGTACATTTTTACTTTTTTCAAGTCTTAAGAAGTAAGCCAAGTTTTGTTCGCCCTCTTCTATCCATTGTTTCCTTGATCTTATATATGCTCCCCTAGCTTTCGATTTATAAATGTCATCTAATTTATTTTTTCATTTCGTATACTCACATCTTTTCTCATTAGATAAAGACTCTTTTTGGGAAAGAAATGCTAGCTTCTCAATAACCTCGTCTTCAACTGCTTGTCTCTTCTTGGCCAAATCCTTCCTGAGAAACTTTCCCAACTCATATTTTAGAAGCTCCCAATTTGTCCCATAATCTTTCTGAGAGTCTGCTTTAATCCAAAAGTTTTCAATCAGTTCTTTAACTCTTTGTTTGTCCTGATAATGTTCTAGGAGGGAACTATTAAGTTTCCAAAATGAGGCTTTTGGGCCAGAGTACTGATTCGAGGACAGAGCTATTGAGAGGTAAATCGCTTTATGATCGGTCAAGGGAGTATTACTAATATTGACTGAAATGCTGTTCCTCGTTAAACATCTGGAAACTAACCAGTAGTCAATTCTGGATTGTCTTGAGCAGTCCTTATTGGACCAGGTATACTGTCTGTCATTTGGGAACTGTTCCCTCCAAACATCAACCGGAGCGGCATTTGATTTTTGGCGGGAGCTCCGGTCAGAGCTGGGTATAAAACAGATCCCGAGCTGGCTTTCTTTTTACTGCAAAGGTAAGACATAGTTACATAGTTAACTTTTCTTACCTCAAACATGCTGATGAATCTTGATGAGCCGTCAGTGGTTGCTGCGGCAACGTACAAGCGTGTGCACTGAGAACGAGCATGAGACTGGATGCAGTTCCTCTAACGGCCACTGGTGTCAGTAACGGTTAGAAATTTCAGAACCTACGCAATGCTCCTTTAAGGTGCGTAACATTTCCGTCACACGCTTGAGGCATTCAGCCAATCACAACACCGGATAGCCTGCCAATCAGAGCACACCTCGCTTTTCAGACTGATGAGCTTTGTAAAAATCAATGCATTTCAGAAAGGTGGGGCATAGAGGAGGAAAAAATATTGTACAGTATGTGGAAGATAATGGTTTTATTTTATTTTTATTTTATTTTTACCTTAAACTGCATAAACACATTTAATTACATCAAATAGACAAAATAATGTTCTTTTTAGCAACATTAAATGACCCCTTTAAAGACAAAATTTTCACAAACTTGCAACCCCCCCCCCATCTTTAACTATATACTTTAACACATTTTGTCCACTAAATATATCATTTTGAGCTAAAAAAAGTTTTCAGTTTGTTATTAAAAGGAATAATTGAGCAGACGATTAGGAAAGGTACAGAATAATCATCATAACAAACTTTATTATCGTACAACAAATACATTTAGGAAAAGTTATTAAACGACACATTTTATGGATTTTCAAGATAAAATAAGAATATTATAAAAATGCTTAGTTGTAGGCTCATTACTTGGAGCATATATCTCAGTTAAAACAATAGGACAAATCGCCAACCATGACACTTAGGCTACCATAAATTGTTTTGCATATTAACAAGTATACTCTAAGCATAGTCAATCTAGCTGAAACACACCTCTTTGAAATTTTTTTGTGATCCAGTGACAATGAACTAATATTTACAGAGTTGCTTTAACGCAAAACAGGAAATACATGAATATTCATGTATGCTCCGCCTAGTGACACCAAATATCTCATTGCTGATTACATTTTCTTTATAAAATAAACACACTTATTTAATACATTCACAAATGAATACACACTCTGTTGCAGTTGTATTTGTATTTATTTACACTCAGCTGTGTCAAGCTAATGGCTAGATGGAATTGACCAATCCTACGATGGCGAAAGATAGTTGTAAATATTGATTAGATTAATAGATTATTTTACGTTGCTTGGTAACCTTCCTGAAGCGTCCCTGCGCGTTATCTTATGAATATTCATTGAGCAACTCTTTCTGTTTTCGTTAACGCCCACTTAACAACGTCTTTCTTTCATCCAATAAGTTAAACGCCTCGATGATGCGTCATTAATAATCATGAGCGCAACTGCCCGTGCGCGGCCACGCAGATGAAGCGCGAGTCGGCACGGCAGCGGTAACGCGCAGGAAGGAAAGAAGAGAGAGATCCGAGGAGAAACATCATGAGTTCTAGAAAGGGTGAGAGACATCAGTCCCTATCTAGTGCACACTACATAGCCATCAGCGCCCATTTCTTTGATATGTAGGCAGAATGAGCTTGTGTTTGTTTGAGCAATGATGATTCTGTCACTGATGCGTGTCTCCCGGTTCTCCGCTCCAGTGCTGGCCATTCAGGCGCGGAAGAGAAGGCCGAAAGGAAAGAAAGATAAGACGGGTCACCATCGCAGGTAAGGAGGGCGGAGTGTGTGTGTGTGTGTGTGTGTGTGTGTGTGCGTGTGTGCGTGCGCGCGCTCAGCTCGTTGAGGTCAGTTACTAATGGCAACGGCTGTGAGGCTCGCGCCGCTTCCTCGTTTTCACGCGTGAGCGCCGTTACGTAACCGTGTTGACAATCTATCAGCCAGAGACACGCGTTAATGAAGCTCTTCAGCATCTGCACAGATACCATCACCAGGTGCTAGCCAATGTGAAGCCCAGTCGAAATCCCTATTGGCGCCCCCACAGATATTGTATGTATTATTTAAAGACACCTGTTTCTTGTGACTTGCAAAATGGTTGTCATAACAACCCTAATTTGTTGAGATTCCATTTGTTGTTCCCATTAAGTGCTGTTAGAAGTGATTTAATTGATTCAGCATTTTGACACCTCTGTAAAAATGCAATAAACTTGACAAAACGGTTAAATAAAGGATGTATTGATCTCGTAAATTAGCAAGTTTTACTATACCAATATTTTTTAATTGGCTGTTTAAGTTTATATGGGAATATTACATTACATACAGATCTTTTAACAATGCATTGGCGCAAAAACGGACACCTTTTGATTTATCAACTGACACAAATACTGCCTAAACAAAATACTGATGTTTGCCCTTTATTTACTGTACCAATATTTTAAATTGGCATTTGAACTTAGCTTTAACCTAGCAAACCTTGTCCTGCCAAAGCACTGACAGAGCCTATTGATCTAATGGCATTGATGATCGCTCCTAAAGCAAACTTTGCATGCAACAATCAGGCAACAATTGACAGCGCATTGATCCAGTGGCGTACAGGCATCTTCAGTTTGACAGTACTCTAGACCAGTTATGTTGAGGGATCCAGTGGGGACGGCAGTCATATTTCAGGGTGACCATGTCACTCTTTATCATAACCCAGTTAAAATGTAGCAATGTAGTGCCAGTATGAGCACTTATTGGCACCCCTTTAGCTAGCTCACCTATGCCTAGAAGCGGCACTGGCTGTGTGTGTGTGTGTGTGTGAGAGAGAGAGAGAGAGAGAGAGAGCGAGTGTGAGTGTGTATATGTGTGTGTGTGAGTAGAGTGAGTACTGTCACTGTGTGAGCAGTATCAGTGTGATTAGTGTCAGTGTGTGAGCAGTGGCAGTGGCAGTGTGAGAGTGTTTGAGTGTGAGTGTGTGAGTAGTGTCAATGTGAGTGGTGTCAGTGTGTGTGAGAGTGTTTGAGTGTGAGAGTGTCAGTGTGTGTGAGAGTAGTGTCAGTGTGAGTAGTGTCAGTGTGTGAGCAGCGTCAGTGTGAGTAGTGTCAGTGTGTTTGAGAGTGAGTAGTGTCAGTGTGTGAGCAGTGTCAGTGTGAGTAGTGTCAGTGTGTGAGCAGTGTCAGTGTGAGTAGTGTCAGTGTGTGTGAGAGTGAGTAGTGTCAGTGTGTGAGCAGTGTCAGTGTGAGTAGTGTCAGTGTGTGAGCAGTGTCAGTGTGAGTAGTGTCAGTGTGTGTGAGAGTGAGTAGTGTCAGTGTGTGAGCAGTGTCAGTGTGAGTAGTGTCAGTGTGTGAGCAGTGTCAGTGTGAGTAGTGTCAGTGTGTGTGAGAGTGAGTAGTGTCAGTGTGTGAGCAGTGTCAGTGTGATTAGTGTCAGTGTGTGAGCAGTGTCAGTGTGAGTAGTGTCAGTGTGTGTGAGAGTGAGTAGTGTCAGTGTGTGAGCAGTGTCAGTGTGAGTAGTGTCAGTGTGTGTGAGAGTGAGTAGTGTCAGTGTGTGAGCAGTGTCAGTGTGATTAGTGTCAGTGTGTGAGCAGTGGCAGTGGCAGTGTGAGAGTGTTTGAGTGTGAGTGTGTGAGTAGTGTCAATGTGAGTGGTGTCAGTGTGTGTGAGAGTGTTTGAGTGTGAGAGTGTCAGTGTGTGTGAGAGTAGTGTCAGTGTGAGTAGTGTCAGTGTGTGAGCAGCGTCAGTGTGAGTAGTGTGAGTGTGTTTGAGAGTGAGTAGTGTCAGTGTGTGAGCAGTGTCAGTGTGAGTAGTGTCAGTGTGTGAGCAGTGTCAGTGTGAGTAGTGTCAGTGTGTGTGAGAGTGAGTAGTGTCAGTGTGTGAGCAGTGTCAGTGTGAGTAGTGTCAGTGTGTGAGCAGTGTCAGTGTGAGTAGTGTCAGTGTGTGTGAGAGTGAGTAGTGTCAGTGTGTGAGCAGTGTCAGTGTGAGTAGTGTCAGTGTGTGAGCAGTGTCAGTGTGAGTAGTGTCAGTGTGTGTGAGAGTGAGTAGTGTCAGTGTGTGAGCAGTGTCAGTGTGAGTAGTGTCAGTGTGTGAGCAGTGTCAGTGTGAGTAGTGTCAGTGTGTGTGAGAGTGAGTAGTGTCAGTGTGTGAGCAGTGTCAGTGTGAGTAGTGTCAGTGTGTGAGCAGTGTCAGTGTGAGTAGTGTCAGTGTGTGTGAGAGTGAGTAGTGATAGTGTGTGAGCAGTGTCAGTGTGAGTAGTGTCAGTGTGTGAGCAGTGTCAGTGTGAGTAGTGTCAGTGTGTGTGAGAGTGAGTAGTGTCAGTGTGTGAATAGTGTCAGTGTGAGTAGTGTCGGTGTGTGTGAGATTGAGTAGTGTCAGTGTGTGAGCAGTGTCAGTGTGTGAGCAGTGTCAGTGTGAGTAGTGTCAGTGTGTTTGAGAGTGAGTAGTGTCAGTGTGTGAGCAGTGTCAGTGTGAGTAGTGTCAGTGTGTGAGTAGTGTCAGTGTGAGTAGTGTCAGTGTGTGTGAGAGTGAGTAGTGTCAGTGTGTGAGCAGTGTCAGTGTGAGTAGTGTCAGTGTGAGTAGTGTCAGTGTGTGTGAGAGTGAGTAGTGTCAGTGTGAGTAGTGTCGGTGTGTGTGAGAGTGAGTAGTGTCAGTGTGTGAGCAGTGTCAGTGTGAGTAGTGTCAGTGTGTTTGAGAGTGAGTAGTGTCAGTGTGTGAGCAGTGTCAGTGTGAGTAGTGTCAGTGTGTGAGCAGTGTCAGTGTGAGTAGTGTCAGTGTGTGTGAGAGTGAGTAGTGTCAGTGTGTGAGCAGTGTCAGTGTGAGTAGTGTTAGTGTGAGAGCAGTGTCAGTGTAAATAGTGCCAGTGTGTGTGAGAGTGAGTAGTGTCAGTGTGTGAGTAGTGTCAGTGTGAGTAGTGTCAGTGTGTGTGAGAGTGAGTAGTGTCAGTGTGTGAGCAGTGTCAGTGTGAGTAGTGTCAGTGTGTGTGAGAGTGAGTAGTGTCAGTGTGTGAGCAGTGTCAGTGTGATTAGTGTCAGTGTGTGAGTAGTGTCAGTGTGTTTGAGAGTGTTTGAGTGTGAGTGTGTGAGTAGTGTCAGTGTGAGTGGTGTCAGTGTGTGTGAGAGTGTTTGAGTGTGAGTAGTGTCAGTGTGTGTGAGAGTGAGTAGTGTCAGTGTGTGAGAGTGTCAGTGTGACTAGTGTCAGTGTGTGTGAGAGTGAGTAGTGTCAGTGTGTGAGCAGTGTCAGTGTGAGTAGTGTCAGTGTGTGAGCAGTGTCAGTGTGAGTAGTGTCAGTGTGTGTGAGAGTGAGTAGTGTCAGTGTGTGAGAGTGTCAGTGTGAGTAGTGTCAGTGTGTGAGCAGTGTCAGTGTGAGTAGTGTCAGTGTGTGTGAGAGTGAGTAGTGTCAGTGTGTGAATAGTGTCAGTGTGAGTAGTGTCGGTGTGTGTGAGATTGAGTAGTGTCAGTGTGTGAGCAGTGTCAGTGTGTGAGCAGTGTCAGTGTGAGTAGTGTCAGTGTGTTTGAGAGTGAGTAGTGTCAGTGTGTGAGCAGTGTCAGTGTGAGTAGTGTCAGTGTGTGAGTAGTGTCAGTGTGAGTAGTGTCAGTGTGTGTGAGAGTGAGTAGTGTCAGTGTGTGAGCAGTGTCAGTGTGAGTAGTGTCAGTGTGAGTAGTGTCAGTGTGTGTGAGAGTGAGTAGTGTCAGTGTGAGTAGTGTCGGTGTGTGTGAGAGTGAGTAGTGTCAGTGTGTGAGCAGTGTCAGTGTGAGTAGTGTCAGTGTGTTTGAGAGTGAGTAGTGTCAGTGTGTGAGCAGTGTCAGTGTGAGTAGTGTCAGTGTGTGAGCAGTGTCAGTGTGAGTAGTGTCAGTGTGTGTGAGAGTGAGTAGTGTCAGTGTGTGAGCAGTGTCAGTGTGAGTAGTGTTAGTGTGAGAGCAGTGTCAGTGTAAATAGTGCCAGTGTGTGTGAGAGTGAGTAGTGTCAGTGTGTGAGTAGTGTCAGTGTGAGTAGTGTCAGTGTGTGTGAGAGTGAGTAGTGTCAGTGTGTGAGCAGTGTCAGTGTGAGTAGTGTCAGTGTGTGTGAGAGTGAGTAGTGTCAGTGTGTGAGCAGTGTCAGTGTGATTAGTGTCAGTGTGTGAGTAGTGTCAGTGTGTTTGAGAGTGTTTGAGTGTGAGTGTGTGAGTAGTGTCAGTGTGAGTGGTGTCAGTGTGTGTGAGAGTGTTTGAGTGTGAGTAGTGTCAGTGTGTGTGAGAGTGAGTAGTGTCAGTGTGTGAGAGTGTCAGTGTGACTAGTGTCAGTGTGTGTGAGAGTGAGTAGTGTCAGTGTGAGTAGTGTCATTGTGTGTGAGAGTGAGTAGTGTCAGTGTGTGAGGAGTGTCAATGTGAGTAGTGTCGGTGTGTGTGAGAGTGTTTGAGTGTCAGTGTGTATGAGAGTGAGTAGTGTCAGTGTGTGTGAGAGTAGTGTCAGTGTGAGTAGTATCAGTGTGTGAGCAGTGTCAGTGTGAGTAGTGTCAGTGTGTGAGCAGTGTCAGTGTGAGTAGTGTCAGTGTGTGTGAGAGTGAGTAGTGTCAGTGTGTGAGCAGTGTCAGTGTGAGTAGTGTCAGTGTGTGAGCAGTGTCAGTGTAAATAGTGTCAGTGTGAGTGGTGTCAGTGTGTGTGAGATTGTTTGAGTTGAGTAGTGTCAGTGTGTGTGAGAGTGAGTAGTGTCAGTGTGTGAGCAGTGTCAGTGTGAGTAGTGTCAGTGTGTGTGAGAGTGAGTAGTGTCAGTGTATGAGTAGTGTCAGTGTGAGTAGTGTCAGTGTGTGTGAGAGTGAGTAGTGTCAGTGTGTGAGCAGTGTCAGTGTGAGTAGTGTCAGTGTGTGTGAGAGTGTTTGAGTGTGATTGTGTGAGTAGTGTCAGTGTGTTTGAGAGTGTTTGAGTGTGAGTGTGTGAGTAGTGTCAGTGTGAGTGGTGTCAGTGTGTGAGTGTTTGAGTGTGAGAGTGAGTAGTGTCAGTGTGTGTGAGAGTGTTTGAGTGTGAGAGTGTCAGTGTGTGAGAGTGAGTAGTGTCAGTGTGAGTAGTGTCAGTGTGTGAGTAGTGTCAGTGTGTGTGAGAGTGAGTAGTGTCAGTGTGAATAGTGGCAGTGTGTGAGAGAGTGAGTAGTGTCACTGTGTGAGCAGTGTTAGTGTGAGTAGTGTCAGTGTGTGTGAGAGTGAGTAGTGTCAGTGTGTGAGAGTGTGAGTTGTGTCAGTGTGTGTGAGTGTGTGAGTGTCAGTGTGTGAATAGTGTCCGTGTGTGAGAGAGTGAGTAGTGTAGCGGGCTGAAGGATCACACGACAGGTTGCAGTGAAAATGGCGGGTAGGTTGGTCATCCGCTTTCTGGAAGGATAAGAGACACAACATTAGTTGGCTTGTTGTCTGGAGATCCTCTCTCGCTGTGTCATCTTCGGGCCCAGCTTTTATAGTCCTCTTCTCATCCGCTTCAGCTGGGACTGATCAGCCCGCGATGATTGCGTGCAGGTGAATCTCCTTTGTTGCCAGGGCGACGCTGATAGGTGCCCGGACACGGCTCCTCCTCACTGTCTTGTACTTGGGATAGTACAGCTCCCAACCCGGTGTCGGATGCGTCCGTCTGCAATAAGAAGGGACAGTTAAAGTTGGGAGCGCGCAACACTGGCTCAGATGTGAGCGCCACTTTTATCCTTCTGAACGCTTCTTCCTGGGTTCCCCACCTCACCTTCTCCAGCTGTCCCTTCTTAGTGAAGTCTGTCAGGGCTGTCGCTAGGGAGGAGAAGTTAGGTATAAAACATCTGTTGTAACCAGCCAACCCCAAAAAGGCCCGTAGCTGTTTCTTGGAGGAGGGCCTCGGGGCCGAAGGAATGGCGGCCACTTTTCCCTTTTGCGAACTGATCAGGCCCTGGCCCAACTGGAAACTGAGGTATTTTGCTTCAGGTAGGGCGAGGTGGCATTTCTTGGGGTTGAGCCCCGCCCCCCGCAGTTCGAGAAGCACCCTCCTGAGCCGCTCCAGATGGTCCTCCCAGGTCTCAGAGTGGATGACGACATCATCGATGTAGGTTGCTGCATAAGCTTGATGGGGTCTCAGCACGATGTCCATCATCTGTTGGAAGGTAGCCGGAGCTCCGTGCAGCCCGAAGGGGAGAACCCGGTACTGCCAGTGGCCACTGGGGGTGGAGAAGGCGGTCTTCGGTTTGGCGGCTGACGTCAACAAACACGGGGTGAGGAGGCGGCTATGGCTGCAACCTGAGTCCTCGTCCCCTCCCAGCACTTCAGGAGATTGATGCGTACCGGCTGGCGTACCTTTTAAGTCACGGGCCCCACTTTCTCCATGATGATGTACGGGCCTTGCCATTTGGCAAGAAATTTACATGCTGCTGTTGGGACGAGGACTAGGACATAATCACCTGGCTGGAATTCCCGTGGTTGGGGAGTAGGCCTGCTGGGGTTCCCCGGATAGCAACAGTGCCAGTATCCGCACCCACTCTTCGCAGGGCCAATCCTCTCGAGTGGCGATGGACTCGAACATGCCCAAATAATGTTCCACGTCGACGTGGACAGTCATTTTTGGCAAGAGCTGGGTGGCTTGAGTGTGGGGGTCCGGCAGTGGAGAGAGGCAACTTCACGCTCCGTTTTTCCTTGCCGAGAGGCCATATGCTTGACAATCTGCTGCTGTCGAATGCTTATTTCCGTCAAGTGTTTTAGAAGCTCTTCCATAGCTGGGGAGGGAGTCACCGCCTGACGAAAAACCAGAGGGGGAGAGAGAGAAAAAAAAAAATTGGTGAGTCAGTAGAGTCGTGTGTGTCGGTGATTCTTCAGCAAACTGTCCGCATTCTCCACCAGTGTAGTGGGCTGAAGGATCACACGACAGGTTGCCGCGAAAATTGAAGCCCCGGAGGGTGTATTTATTGACAAATAGAGATAACCGTGAAGGTGTCAGAGGTGTCAGGTGCTCGTCCTCGGTGCTGCGTGATCCTGTTCGCCGGCCGGCTGAGTGCAAGGGGATTCGGTGTCCAGTGCTCCGGTGGCGGGGTGGTTGGTCATCAGCTTTCTGGAAGGATAAGAGACACAACATTAGTTGGCTTGTCATCTGGAGATCCTCTCTCCGTGTCATTTTCGGGCGCAGCTTTTATAGTCCTCTCTTGTGTCAGTGTGTGAGTAGTGTCAGTGTGTGTGAGAGCATTTGAGTGTGAGTTTGTAAGAAGTGTCAGTGTGGGAGTGTGTGAGTAGTGTCAGTGTGTGTGAGATTGAGTAGTGTCAGTGTGTGTGAGATGGAGTAGTGTCAGCGTGTGAGAGTGAGTAGTGTCAGTGTGTGTGAGAGTTAGTAGTGTCAGTGTGAGTAGTGTCAGTGTGTGAAAGTGAATAGTGTCAGTGTGTGAGAGAGTGAGTGTGTGAGTAGTGTCAGTGTGAGTAGTGTCAGTGTGTGAGTGTGAATAGTATCAGTGTGTGAGAGTGTGAATAGTTTCAGTGTGTGAGAGAGTGAGTAGTGTCACTGTATGTGGTTTTATTAACAAAGTTCGGGAGGATCTTTAACGATCAGATAATCATCCAATTTGGCACAGGTGCATCTTGTTTAGCTAATCATCTTAACTAGCACACAAGCGTGTATATATATATATATATATATATATATGTGTGTATATAGCCTTCCTACCTCCTGTCCCAATATAATAAACAATAATTTTGGTATCGTGACAACACTACACAGGAGTGCAGTTCCAGAGATGCCCCTCTTTCTGAGGGTGGGCAGGAGAATCTGGTGATTAACAGTGTCAAAAGCAGCAGACAGGTCCAGTAAGATGAGTACCGAGGATTTTGAAGCTGCTCTTGCTAGTCGCAGGGCTTCAGTAACCGAGAGCAGAGCAGTCTCAGTTGAGTGGCTGCTTTTGAAGCCAGATTGGTTGCTGTCCAGGAGGTTGTTCTGTACAAGGAACATAGAAAGCTGGTTGAACACAGCTCGCTCAAGTGTCTTTGCAATGAATAGAAGAAGGGATACCGGTCTGTAGTTTTCAAGAAGCACTGGATTTAGAGATGGTTTCTTGAGCAGTGGGCTTACCCGAGCCTGCTTGAATGCTGAGGGAAATGTTCCAGAGTGAAGAGAGGAGTTGATAATCTGAGTAAGCGAAGGTATAACTGAGATGAAGAGATCGCTTGAAGGAGGTGAGTGGGGATCGGATCAAGTGGACAAGTAGTAGGATGGCTGGACAGGAGAAGTTTGGAGACGTCCATCTCTGAGAGTGGGGAGAAGGAGGATAAAGAGTGTGCATCGGTCATTGTGAAGTTGTCCTCAGTCTGCGGTGTGGAGAATTGGTCACTGATGGATCTTGTCTTATTTGTGAAGAAAACTGCAAAGTCGTCCGCTGTAAGAGTCGATGGAGGAGGTGGAGGCGGCGGATTAAGAAGAGAAGAGAAAGTCTTGAAGAGTGTCCGAGCGTCACAGCAGCTGTTAATTTTGTTGTGGTAGTAGGATGTTTTAGCTGTGAAGACATTTGCAGAGAAGGAAGAGAGGAGAGACTGATACACACTGAGGTCAGTAGAGTTTTTTGATTTCTGCCATTTCCTCTCTGCAGCCCTGAGTTTAGAGCGATGTTCACGGAGAACCTCGGACAGCCAGGGGGCAGATGGGGCGGTGCGTGCTGGTCTAGACAACAGTGGGCAAAAGTTATACAAGCAAGATGTTAAAGTGGAGCAAATAGTGTCCGTAGCACTGTTCGTGTCCAGAGCAGAAAACTGAGAGAATGGTGGAAGAGAGGATGAAACCACAGCAGATAGGAGAGATGGAGAGAGTGAGCATAAGTTCCGACGAAAGGTGACCTGCGTTGGTGACTTCAGGAGTAAGTGTTAGGTTAGCAGTAATGAGGAAGTGATCAGAGGTGTGTAGTGCAGCAACTGAAGAGGTGTCCACAGAGCAACAGCGCGTGTAGATGATGTCCAGTTGGTTGCTTGATTTGTGAGTTGCTGTAGTAGACAATAGCTTGAGATCAAATGAGGTGAGCAGAGTTTTGAAGTCAGCAGCCTGGGGTGTATCTAGGTGGATGTTGAAGTCACCACGCAGTACCAGAGGAGTACCATCTTCAGGGAAGTTTGATAGCAGCACATCCAGGGTTTCCGCGGGGTTGTAAAAGGTAGTAAAAGGTAGTAAATTAAATTATGCCAAATTAAGGCCAGTAAAAAGTAGTAAAAAGTAGTAAACGTCATCTGATGAGGTAGTAAATTTTCGAAGCCCCATCTAACTGGGTCTATATCCAGGGTCCGAAATTAAGTTGAGTGCGGTTAGATTTTCCGTTTGGCGACAGTGAAGCACCAGTTTCGGCGTCTGTTCAAATCTCCTGCGAATCTAGAGCGAGTGAGCAAAAGCGTGAACGCAAACCGTGTAGCGAGCGCACAGCAGAGCGGGAGAGACCTTGCATGTGTGTGTCTCTCTCTCTCTCATGCAGTGGTGGTGCGTTTATATAAATGGCACCTAAACACTGTAAAAAAAATAGTATGACATTTTAATTGTTTATTAATAAACAAGTGTTTCTGTGTCAGCTGCAAAGATGAGGCTGACACTGACTCGCGATCTTCGCAGTAGTGAACTCGCCGGAGAAAAATGCATTTCTTACGGACTGGCCATAGGGAGCACCGAGACATTTCCCGGCGGCCTGACGGTCATTCTGGTCTGCTGGCTGCCGCTGTGCAGTCGATCAGGCTGACGTGCAATAGGCTGTTATGCAACTGCGAATTAATTGACCGTCTTATGAATCTACGAATCCGGCGATCGCGGAGTGATATGAACCCACCACATGACCAAACATCAGCGAAGCACTGCCTAATTGGCTATATCCAGAGGCAGGCTTTATCTTAGAAAATCGCGCAAAAAATGGAGCGCAAAGGAGAAGCAGAGAGGGAAAGGAGAAAAGCCCTGGCCACAGACGCAGCAAGTTGCTGCAAAATCCCAGCCATGTTCGCCAGTAAGGGAGCAGGTCAGTCAGAATTAGATTTATATTTACTATGGTTCACTGAAAAAACCGAACTGTTCAGTTTAGAACACACAGTTCGACACGCGCTGGGATCGCTGTTCAACTTAAATCTGACAAAGCATCTGTAATATGGTTTAAATAAATGACACGTAAAACAAACAGGGTTCAGATAATAAATGTTTCTGTTGATGCATGCGCATTCTGGATTCCCAGACATTACAACAACAGCGATGAAAAAAACCTCGACAAATCATTCACTCTTGTTCAATACTAATACTAACACTGGATCAGTTCATTCTCTTAAAGTGACAGTCTTTATATTAATCGAACAGCAACAACCGAGAAATCACTCACTGCTCTTGATTAAAAAGCTTTTTTACTTAAATAAAGAATAATCTTTAATTTATAGTCCAAAATGCAATGCTGTTTTACATTTGATTACTTTAATTTCTGTACCTAAAAACTAATGCAAGATCTACCTAAAAAAACCTGAAAGTCAGTTTATTTTATTTGTATCTTTACTCTATTGTATTTATTTGTGCTGTTGCTTGTATTTAGATTATTCTTAATAATATGATAATATATATTTTTTGAAAGTATAGTTTTTCAATAAACATAGCATATACAACTATACCGAAACCGTGACTCTTAAACGTGAAACAATAATAAATATATATTACAAATGTTTATAATGATAGATGTTTTAAATGAGCATCTTAATGACAAACTAGCACACTGTTTTACATATGAAGATTTTTTTTAGTGCCAAAATTGACCAGAAACTGATTTTCTATTTCTAGCCTAGTGTACAATGCTTATTTATGTTGAAGGTGATGAAGTAAGCAACAGTAGCACTAGTGCTGTTAGTGCTCCTGCTGTTTTAAGAGAGGGAGGACAGTTCAGCTTTTGATCCAGAGCAGGAACCTTCAGCTAAAGTTTAAGCTATCAGCAAAACTAAACATCCTGGCTATACTCTTAGAAAAATGCCTAGCTTACTTTTATTTAGTTTTGAATGGTTCTGTTTAAAAGTAGAAATTTCAAGCTTTCTGTAGATAATAGATATAGGATATTTCTAATTTGTTTAGGTCTGTGATGCGAGTAGCCTAGGCTACCTATACGCTGAGTTTCGGTTCATGTCTGAACGTGTTGTGATTATACAAAATAATGAAACATGGATTAAAATTAAGATAAAATTAATACAAAACAAAATTCATTTCAAAGAGAGGCTTTATGTTTTCTGTTTGATGTTTTCTCTCTTCTCTCTCTTCTCTCTCTCTCTCTCTCTCTCTCTCTCTCTCTCTGTGTGTTGGGCAGTGCTTGGCTTGTGTCCAGTGTTGAAGTTATTTGTTTATTAATGAAATACTTTTATTATAGTGTACAATTGCACTTTATTATTACACATTGTGTAGCTGTTCATTCTAAAGGTCCAGTCTGGCTTCTAATTTTTATGTAATTGTTACTCTTTGACATATTGAGTAAATCCTATGGAGCAAGGCCTGTTGTGATCTTGATTAATCACAGTCCTATGGTAGAGTTCCCTCTTACTTGACTGTAGCTCACTCACTCGCCCTAACACACATGCACACTCACATACACCTACAGAACCGCTCCTGACTTTCTCTTTCTCGCTCTCTCTGTTCTCTATCTCTCCCTCCCAGTGTTCAAATTAAGTTATTATTTCCACATTAAATTGTGATTAAATATGTTATTAATTCATTTTGGAAAGATATTTCATGTCTTCACTTGTCACTTTAATTAACACTTAACACTGCTACAGTTGAAGTTTGAAGCCGTGTTGGTAGTAAAAATATTGTGATGGTAGTAAAATAGGTGGTAAAAAGGTAGTAAATTCAATTTAAGAATCTCTGTATAAACCCTGACATCCAACTCCTCCAAGAAGTTCCCAATTGAGCTGGGGGACGATAAATGACCACAAAGTGGATTTTAAAAGGGTGGGTTACTATAAAGTAATTTTTGATTCAAAACAACTGAACACCTGTGGCAGTGCGATTTGTAGTTGTAGAGAAAAGCCACACATGTGTATCTGTAAATTTGAAGTCACAGAGAGAAATGTTTTAAGAGTTGCAAACCTGTAGACTTTTTTTCTCTCCCACAAACACAACACAACAGTTACACCTTCTCAAATTCTCCATTGCAGGTGCACAAATCCTATTCTACAAATCACACATTTAGAAACTCGTACGCTCACATTTTTGAAACAATTGCTGCAGTGAATGTGGTGCAAAACGCATTTACACACCCGCATCAAGAAATGTGAAGTCATGGAGAAATGTTGAACATCTGCAAACCAATACGTGAATTCATCAAATGAGAGTTGCACACTTGTAGAATATTTTCTCAGAAATGTCTAGTATATTTTTCTAACACAAACACAAAGTACATAACTACAGCTGCTTGAATCTTCTGCGATGAATCTCAAACACTGTTTTTCGCTTTCAAGTGACAAGTTTCGCGCTCTCCCTTTTACACCGAGATATTTGGTTCAAAAGTGATTTGTGCATCTGTAGAGGTAGTGGGCGGGACTGTTTAGAGATTAGAGAATTTCAGCCAATCAGAAGAGCTACTTTGGCTAAGTCATTCACAAATAAAGGCTAATAGGCTAGTGACAATGCCCCTGAATTTTCGAGATACCCCTACCGGAGGTAGAACTAAACCCAACAATGTTTTTCCTCATCTCTAAGGTCTCCCATATATGAAATGGATTCTTGGCTAAAAATATTTTACTGCTAAGATTGTTAAATTAACAGATATTGTTATACACCCCAAAACCAATAAAGGACTAAAATATAGCCTGTCCGTATGGGAGTTAAGGCATATAAACTAATGCAGATCAATCACACAAGCTCTGAGAGCTTTGAAACTTGACATGTTTGTAGTCAGGAAGTTGATTTAACTACTAGAAAAGACTGGATGTGAATATCTTGATGTATGGAATAAATAGACACATGTAAACACATATCTAAAATAAGCGGACATGCACAAATTTAATATCTATGCAGAATGTTTTCATTTACTTTGTGCTTGCTTTGCCTGGCATTATCATAGAAACACATATGATAGCTTTTTGGAAGGGGTTGTGCTGAATTCAGCAATACCAAATATGTAAATATATGATAAAAGAGAAGTGTTCTGTCACTCAATGTATGATGTGTCCAAAATGAATGAAAATGGAACACTGACATAATTGAGTCCAAACCCATTCATTATCAGTGGTGAGGAGAATGTTGAGAAATTCAAATATAAGAGACATCAAAAAATATTAAATATGGCACCTTGTACTATATGGAAACAAAGATTGAAATCGAAAGATAACACCTTACCATAGCACAAACAGGAGACCAGGAGTTTTAACTTAATGAACAATAACTTAACTTCACACAATACAACTTAAATAACCGTCTTAAATAAAACAAATGGCAATCTAACTAAAGAAACAAACACTCTTTGGGAAATGAGCCCTGTCTTCTCAGGCTGTTTAGTTTATTTTCTAGCAGCAACCATTTGGAACATCAACTGTTTTTGGGAACCGTTGGAGAAGGGTCTGGCTGCAGACTTGCACTCTCAGACACTGCTTCTGCTAGCGACGACACTTACAGTCTTTATTTTTTATTTTGTTCTATTTATTGATAACTTTTTGTTTGAATTTCCCAACATTTTATAACAGTTGCCATGTGGCGAAGACAAGAAAAAATAAACTAAATTACAATGTCAATTGCAATCGCTACTTGCACTCTCCGCTACCTGTCATCATCATCATCATCATCATCTGTTTTTATTTGGGCATCAGAATTCCACAAAATCAACATAGTAACAACTAACAATCCTCAACACAACAGGCGAAACCAAAAAGGATACATGCGCAGATGATCAAGTACATTAAAACAAATAAATAAAACCGTGGATCTGATGCTCAAAAGGAGTAGGCAGAAGCTTAAGCTTATTGACGCCTACCCCCTTTTTTTTACATTTAAACCGTAGGTATCTACTATAATCGATAAGACAGTTGCCACATATTAGTGTTATCCTATTCCAGTGACAGTACAATCAACAATATTAACTCACAATCATTCTGCTAATTCCAAAAAGAAGAATCTTCAATAAGTACAAAAAAAAAACACACACACAAAAAAAAAAAAAAAAAAAAACCTGTGACTTCACTTGCAATCAACACAAATCTTGCATGTTGCCAGTGGAGACAAGATGCTGTGGTTGTGATTAAACGATTAAAACTAATTTAGTACTATAACGTACAGGGTCCTGCAAGAAAAAGACAAGCACAGACCTTGGCCACAGAACAGCAGAATATGAACGCAATGCACAAAGTCTTTTGTTAAGCGTTTTCCTCCTGTAGAAAAAACCTAACACTTAATATGGCATAATGTATTCAGACACATTAAGTTCAATTAAAAGATCAAATTCGATATATAGTTATTATTCAATGTACTGCAAGTCAAGCAGATGGCTATGAACACAATGTGCAAACTTTGTCCTCCCATACAACATAACGCTTAAATTGGCCTAATAACAGACTAAGATGATAAAGACAATTTAGTAGGCCTAGCCTAGCCTATATGTCTTGTTGTTGACTCTAAGTACATACAGACCAGCAAATATGAACGGGCATTATGCATTAAGTTATTTTAAAAGGATCAACTCGGTACAGGCAAGCAGACGAGTACAGAACGCAGTGCGTTAAATTGTACATTAAACATTTTCCTCCTATAGAAAATCATTATAAATAAAACACATAATGTAGGTTAATGGACAAAGACAGTGATATAAACAAGTTGTAGACAGTTTATTCTATATGGAAAAATGCTTAATGTGAAACTTTGCGTGTTGCGTTTATTCTGGGCTCACCTGCTTGCCTGTACATATTAGTTATGTATTTTAATAAAGTAGAGAAGCATGAGTTTGGCCTTTCTCATCTATGTCCATTATGCCACATTTTGCGGTATGTGAGGAAAATACTATATACATATTCCTTATATTAATGAACTGTACATTTCATTTGATATTTTAATAGCATCTTAATATATTAAGCCATGTTAAGTGTTTTTTTTTCTACGCTTAGCTAGAGACTTTGTGCAAACGTTCATATTCTGGTGTTCTGGCCATGGATTTGCCGATCTTGTCTTTTTCTTGCAGGACCATGTACGTTATAGTACTAAATTAGTTTTAATAATTTACTCACCACCACAGTGTCTTGTCTCCATTGGCAACATGCACGATTTGTGTTGATTGCAAGTGAAGTCACAGGTAGCGGAGAGTTCGAGTAGCAATTGCAAGTGACATTGTAATTTAGTTTCTTTTTTCTTGTCTTCACAACCTGGCTTTATAAAATGTTGGGAAATTCAAACGAAAAGTAATAAAAAAAATAAACAAAATAAAAAATAAAGACTGCAAGTGATGTCACTAGCGGAAGTGCAAATGTCTGAGTGTGCAAGTCTGAGAGTGCAAGTGAAAGCCTGCAGCCAGACCCTCTTGAAACATTTTGGGGTCAACCCCCCATGATGTTACAACTGCAACACACCACTCATCCACATTGTCATCAGTGACAAAGTGGGTCATATTTGGACAGTCAGGGCAAGAGCAAAACCCTGTGCAGGTCAAGCCCACAGAAAGACACTGGCATTTGGTGTCATCGGTGCAGTTTCCGTCTTTACAGTAGAGGTGGGTGAGGTCTCTAACTCCTTTAGGTGCTGGTGCCTTCTGGAACATCACAGATTAAATGCAGCCACCTTCTCTGAGCCTCCATCCTCTACCAACTGGGTTCCAGAGAAGAGTTTTGGCCAGGTGGCTGTGATGCCACACTGCTGTTTGGTACATGGCTCTCAGCACATGTTGCTGGAAGCCATCTTCTGTTGGGGGTAGATTTGCTGCTGACACCTCAGCTCATCCAGGTTGGTGCTAGGATGCCCATCTTGGTGCCTCTTCTTTGTCTTTCAAGATCTTTGATTGAGTGTTGGTGGTCATATCTAACAAAAACTATAACGACACAGCTGTTACCTTCCTTTCCCATTAAAGTTGCGATCTTTTTCAAGACACACTCACCCAGGTCATTGAACGTTTGAAAGGCTGAATCATTGAGCATTTGAAGAAGATCCATGCCATCAATGATATATGCTGATGGTTCTTTTACACTTGGCAGCTGCTGTTGTCTTCTTTATGCTTCCATCATCAAAAAACAAAGAGGGTGGGACAAAATCATGTTTAATCTGAGATACGAGATTTTTATGACTTGGGAGTGGGGAGATACGAGGTTATGCACTCATTGATAAGAATGATACAGACACAGACGTCGCTGCTGCCAGCAGTGTTCATCAAAGTCTGCGGTCGTGTCGAGCCTTTTGACAAGAGATAAGGCTTTAAGGGGTAATTAAACCCCTGGTCAGAGCCTGACTCCACCCACTGGCAATATTTGAAAAATGCTGAAAAGTGGGCAGAGCCCAGCGGAGATAGAGGGGACAAACCAAGGGCAGGGCTGAGCCGGTGGGGCGTGAACCTGAGACCCTCAGTGACAGATTAATTGACAGCTGCTGTTAGAGTCGCTAAAATGGAGAGTGACTCTAGTGACGCAAGTAGTTTTGCAACAGAGCGTTCATTTGAAGTAGAGGACTTTTCTCCCCCACCTTCACCTGAAGTGGAGGATGTCGAGGTGTCTGAGGACAAAGGGCCAGGGCCTGAGCCATATCAATTCAAGCCACTGGCTCAAACTGCGGTCTTAACTCCCGGATTCTGATAGGCATCCGATGATGCTAGCGAAGCAGCCGTGCAAGAGAGAATGGGCCAGTCTCTGAGTAAGGCACTGCGTCGCTTTTCAGCTTGAGCTGTGTGGAGCATTACAGCTGTGTGGAGCATTACCGAAGCATTACAGCTATGGATTTTTACCAAAACAAGCCTACTCAAATGTATCTAACCTGACGATTTTCATTCGTTATTGTAAGAAATGAAAAAGAGTTATGCAAAGATAGGCTTACTTGGCGCCAGTAGACAGACCTTTTTTCTCCCATAAATAAAACCTGTTGGCCTACTTGGGGCATTTTACATGCACAGTGCCAACTTTGAGTCAGTAAAATAATAATAAAAACAATAATTTAATGCTAGTAGAATTAGAAATTAGATACATTTTAAAACTTCAATGCACATGTAAAATAAGCCTAGTAATAATAACCCTAGTACTATCGATCATAACATACTTCTACAGAGACTGGAAAACTGGGTTGGGCTTTCTGGGATGGTACTCAAATGGTTCAGGTCATACTTAGAAGGGAGAGGCTATTATGTGAGTCTAGGAGAGCATAAGTCTAAGTGGACGTCCATGAGATGTGGAGTGCCACAAGGCTCAATTCTTGCACCGCTCTTGGTTAGCCTGTATATGCTTCCACTAAGTCAAATAATGAGAAAGAACCAAATTGCCTATCACAGCTATGCTGATGATACCCAGATTTACCGGCACGTCTGCTGCTTTAAATTCTCGAGCTCATTACAGCAGGATTGATTCTGATTGGTTGGCAATGTTTTATCGTTCATCAGGGGGGAAAATCATTCTGAAAGTGATTCCAACGATATCGTTTCTTTATTGTTATAGTTATGGTGTGGACTCTGCTATTCTTTAATATTGAGAACGATTTTTAGAACTATATCTTTATCGTTATCTTTATATTTACATATTAATAATTTAAGTTGTATTGTGTGAAGTTAAGTTATAGTTTTATTAAAAAGTTCATTAAGTTAAAACTCCTGGTCTCCTGTTTGTGCTATGGTAAGGTGTTATCTTTCGATTTCAATCTTTGTTTCCATATAGTACAAGGTGCCATATTTAATATTTTTTGATGTCTCTTATATTTGAATTTCTCAACATTCTCCTCACCACTGATAATGAATGGGTTTGGACTCAATTATGTCAGTGTTCCATTTTCATTCATTTTGGACACATCATACATTGAGTGACAGAACACTTCTCTTTTATCATATATTTACATATTTGGTATTGCTGAATTCAGCACAACCCCTTTCCAACAAGCCATCATATATGTTTCTATGATAATGCCAGGCAAAGCAAGCACAAAGTAAATGAAAACATTCTGCATAGATATTAAATTTGTGCATGTCCGCTTATTTTAGATATGTGTTTACATGTGTCTATTTATTCCATACATCAAGATATTCACATCCAGTCTTTTCTAGTAGTTAAATCAACTTCCTGACTACAAACATGTCAAGTTTCAAAGCTCTCAGAGCTTGTGTGATTGATCTGCATTAGTTTATATACCTTAACTCCCATACGGACAGGCTATATTTTAGTCCTTTATTGGTTTTGTGGTGTTTAACAATATCTGTTAATTTAACAATCTTAGCAGTAAAATATTTTTAGCCAAGAATCCATTTCATATATGGGAGACCTTAGAGATTAAGAAAAACATTGTTGGGTTTAGTTCTACCTCCGGTAGGGGTATCTCGAAAACTAAAGCACTTTTTGACCATTTGTCACTAGCCTATAAGTCATTCACAAATAAAGCGAAAAGGGTTGGGGAGAGTACATCACCTTGTTTTACTCCAAGAGGTGTATCAAACCAATCAGTAAATAAATCATTAATCTCGACACTAGCAACTGTACCGCTATACATTGCTTGTATTGTTTTATAGAATTTTCCATCCACTCCTGCTTCAATTAGTTTAAAAGCAAGCAGCTCTCTATTAATCCAGTCAAAGACTTTTTGAAAATCAATAAAACATGCAAAGGTGGATTTACTTTCAGCAATTCTAACTCTAATAATAGTTGATACAGAATTAATATGATCGATGCATGCTCGTTTCCTTCTAAATCCATTCTGCTTATCAACAAGATACTGACCCATTTCTAAGTACTTTGTAAGCCTATAATTCAGTATATTGGAATACAATTTATAGACTGTACTAAGAAGACTAATTCCCCTATAATTAAGGGGCATTCTAGGATCATTTCTTGATGACTTTGGAACAGGTTTAATAATAGACTTACGCCATATTGACGGGATTATACCATGGTCAAAGCATGTCTTAAAGAGATGGAATAGGATCTCTAGTAGCTGCCGAGTTTTTAAGGCTTCATTTGGGATCCCCTCTATACCAGATGCTTTCTTCAATTTTGCATTATCAATAGCCCTTTGAACTTCTTCCATAGTAGTTTCATGATTCAGAAATATATTTGGACAATAACCTGGTGTATCCATAATCATCTCAGATTTACATTTCTTAGCACGAATGTTATTTAAATGTGCATCAGCAAAACCTGGCGAAATATAATTTCCTGAAAATAAATCTGAAAAATCTTTGCCCCATTTTCTAATCACTATTTCTTTTTTATTTTCTGTTTCACCATTCTCTAATGTAATTTCCATTGGGATTTTTTTCAATTTCTTAGGACCCAATTTGTTTATTTCTTTCCAAAATTGTTGTGGGTTATTATTTTTTAATTGGTCTAACTGTAATGCTTGTCCTCTTCTAAATTGCCTTTTATAGAACCATATTCTCTTATCAAAAATACACTGAGTTTGTATATAATTATCTTTAAGTTGTCGTCTAACCAATGGATTTTTGCATTTTAGAAATTTGTCGTTTTCTGCATTTCTTTTATTGTTCCAAAGTTTTTTAAGTTCCGCATTCCAGTATGGCTTGATCCTACCCACTTTCTGACATGTCTCCTTCTGACTTTGAAAATGAGATTTTGTAGGTAGATGTGCATTCATTTCTCTACATATTACCTCACAAAATGATTTATACCAATTATCAATACTACTTGTATTTTTTTGCCTTCTTCTAACTTGCTGATAAGTTCCACTAGTGCAAGACGACTTATATTAGAAGAAAAAAGGTTATCTGAGAATATTCTAAGTCGTCGTCTAGTTAAAGAAATCTCAGTATGACTTTCAGAAGAGTGCATTTCAATAGAGGCATTCATTTTAAATGTAAACATTAACAGAGAATGATCAGGTAACTTACATCTTTCATCTATAAAATCATAGCAAGTAGGGGTATTCTCCAAAAGCTCAGATGCAGCGATCACTTCAAATTCAACGCAAGTATGCAAACAATCATGGGAAGTTATTATATAATCCACAACAGCTTTTCCCTTTGGTGATATAGATGTAAAATGATCTTTTTCAGGATTTATTCTCCCATTTAAAACACAACATTTACAGTCCCTGAGAAATTCAAGGAAGGATTCCCCATGACGTTTTGCATTTAGATCTATAGACACTCGGGATGGGATATGATCAATATCTTCTATATAGTCATCTTTGTTCGAGATACGACTATTAAAGTCTCCAGCTATATAAATAGCATCAGCATCCACAGAGTAAAGCTGCGCTAACAGGTGACTAAAAAAAGTAATTGAGTCCCGTCCTCTTGTAGATCCCTCTGGTGGTAAATAGCAAGAAAAAATCACTATACTGTACTGCAGCTCCCGGTGTTCCAGTCGTATACCTATTATATCGTCCATTGTTTTATCAATCACATTAACTCTAAAATATTCCATCAAATTGTTTTTAACCAAAATACCAACACCTCCTGAAGGCTTTCTAGCTCTTACATGCATCTTTCTATTATTACCGAACCAAGAATAATCTGGAAAATCAATATAACCATCGCAAGATAGATGCGTTTCATTTAACGAGATAATATCAGGGTTTAAAGTCTGCAATAATGAAATTCTGAGATTACAGTTCAAGGTAGTTCAGCCATTAATGTTCCAATGTGCCAGAGACAAACAGAAAGGATCGACCATGCTTACAGGTTGGGTGGATCCTCCTCAGCCTCTCCCACCTGCTGCCGTTGAACCAGCTCGGGTGGCGTCAAGAGTATTAATCCTCTTCATCAGATGGCCGTTCCCCGAAACATAGAAGTCCTTTCCCGTCGGTATCTCCTGAAGAAGCGCTTTGAAATTGAGCTCAAGCATACGATCAGTAAGGGACTTAGCGGATTTCAAATAAACCTTTTTAAACCGACTGTTGTTCTTCAGCTTTTGTTTGCACCTAAGCACCGCCACTTTTTCCTCCACCGTGCTGAAGGCGGCCTTTACCACACCAGGACCGGGACCTCTGGCTCGCATTCTCAACACTCCAACAATGTCGGGTAAAGGGTCACATTCCAGGCCGATCTCCAGTAGCTCTCTTACTTTTCCTTTCAAGTCTTCTTCAGCATCGTAAGGCAAACCCATCATAACGATTGACACATCAGGATCAAATTTATTAAGGTGTTTAGGGCTCGAAGTCCGTATTTTTTCTTCAAGAGAATCCAGCCGAGATTTTAAAATCCCGATTTCTAAATCAATACTTTCCCTTATTTCTTTAACTGACTTCTTCAGATCAGCTTTCATAACTTTTTCCAGGGATCCATGCATGCTGTCCACTTTGCTGTTGAACTGCTTTTCAATATTATCCATCTTTGAATGTAGCAACTTCATCTCCTTCAGCAGCACATTTGTTTCTTTGTCTTCTTCCTTGTCCTGTGCTCGATGGCGAGTGTTGATTACCTTTTCCGCCATAGATGTTCATCAAACAAATTAATTGTGTATTCAACTGCGAAAAATTCAGCGTATTCAACTGGTTCACCTATGCAGTAGGCTACCAAAAATATAACAGTGTCTCTCCAAAGTATGGGAGCATAGTAGTAGAGGTCAGAGGGACAGGCCTGCAACGTACATAGCGTGCTCTATGAGTGTTAGTGGTGATAGTAGAGATCTGAAAACACATAGTGACTACAAGTGTAAGAGACATTTGAGAACAAGGTAAACAAAAAGTAAAGAAAGAGGAGAAAAGCAATACTCAAGTGCACTGTCGGTGCCCTTGCTCGGTGGAGTCGCGCAGGAAGAGTCGATTGTCTTCACACGAGGAGGGATCACATGAGGGCTGCTGCGACCGCTGCTGCGGTGAAACCTACCACTTTTGTATTTGCCTGATTACCTGTGATTGAAGTCAGCTGGCCACACCTCACTATTTAGCAGATCAAAACTGGGCAGTCCCGCGATAGGCAAACACAAAACCAAGCCTCACTTTCAGCACGTATTTACCAGGGTAAGACAGACACAATTTAAACCAAAAACGTTCCTAGTAATGACGATCACACAGTAGTCTAATGAGAAAATGACACAAAACACTCACAAGCTGCTGTCCTTCTCTGTTGCTCGACTGTTATCACAGGCCCAGTTTTCCTTCTGACGAAGATATGTATACCGGGGATTTTTCAGATCTGCCGCTTTTTTGCTGGACCCATGATCACTCCTACCCCGCCAAATACGGCCGCTGAACACCAACAAGCGTCAGCTGCCCTTCTAGCCAAGCCACACGTTGTGGCCAAAAGATTGTGCAAATCCCCAAGCTCGCCTCACTCAACAACACACTTGTCCCGCCAAGACCGGGCTCTCCTCGAGCGCTGGATCGCACCAGCAGCAGGCATTCAACCAGCCCGGGCCGTGCCCCAGTTCTCACGACAGCAAACCTCTCTCGCTTTTCCGGCCGTGGCGCAGTTCGATGCTGCCTCCACTAGCGACGAAAACCATGTGTTGTAGCAACATTTCGTTCGTGAAAGAATCATTCTTTTTGAACGAATCTTTTAGGCGAACGAACCATTCTCGGTTTACTCTCATCAATGAAGAGTTTTCCAGAGTTGTCATCCACACTGAGCGAGTTTTCATATGAGTCTGAACAAGATCTAGAGCTCTCATTTGTGAATGAAAGGACTGAACCGGTACACATGTCGAGTTGAATGAACGGATACATGTCGTTCGTAAATGCCATGAACTGACACATATCTTATCTCGTTCGTAAACAAAATTGATGAGAGTAAACCAGGTCAGTTAGCATGTCAATCTTGCAAAATGCAAAGCGCAGCTATAGGTACTGTACACATGCGCTTGTTTTCATATTTAGCATACAAAACATAATTCCACGTTTAATCCCCAATTTATGAATGTGAATATATAGGCCAATATATGAACTGTCTGACCAAACGATTAAAATGCTAATTATGCAAGAAAACCTCTTGCTTTGCTCATCTTAACAATTTAAATACACTTTATATATAGAATGCGATTATGAAGACGCTAAATGCAGGTTTCGTGGCTAAAGTTAAACGATGTTATGACTTAACTCTGTCAGATGATGATGCCATTTTTTATCACGAAGCAAAGGCATTTTCCCAGAGCTGTCATCCACTGTGAAATGTCTGAAGACATTAAATTTGCCTTACATTTGCCTTGTGCATGTTTAAACCTCACTGAGATGATACAGACATAAGTTTCATGCAATTATTCTGAAAAGATCAATTTATTTAGGGATATATTTCACCATCTACTGGCATGATTACTCTCTACCCTCTACCCTCATGTTTTGCCGCAGGACAGCAAGTGTGAGTAAATTTTCTGTGGTCTTTTTTAGGACTGTAATATGAAAATAATGCAAAGTAAATATCTTTAGAAACCACTTGAATTTGAATAACACATTACTGCAATTAACGTTACTGCTATAGACATGTCACCTTTATTTATATAGCGCTTTAAACAAAATACATTGCGTCAAAGCAACTGAACAACATTCATTAGAAAAACAGTGTGTCAATAATGCAAAATGATAGTTAAAGGCAGTTCATCATTGAATTCAGTGATGTCATCTCTGTTTCAGTTTAAACAGTGTCTGTGCATTTATTTGCAATCAAGTCAATGATATCGCTGTAGATGAAGTGACCCCAACTAAAAAAGCCAGAGGCGACAGCGGCAAGGAACCGAAACTCCATCAGTGACAGAATGGAGAAAAAAACCTTGGGAGAAACCAGGCTCAGTTGGGGTCAGTTCTCCTCTGACCAAACGAAACCAGTAGTTCAATTCCAGACTGCAGCAAAGTCAGATTGTGCAGAAGAATCATCTGTTTCCTGTGGTCTTGTCCTGGTGCTCCTCTGAGACAAGGTCTTTACAGGGGATCTGTATCTGGGCTCTAGTTGTCCTGGTCTCCGCTGTCTTTCAGGCAGTGTTGGGCAAGTTACTTTTAAAAAGTAATTAGTTACAGTTACTAGTTACTACTTCCAAAAAGTAACTAAATTAGTAACTCAGTTACAAATTTTTAAAGTAACTAGTTACTTAAGAAAGTAACTATTGCGTTACTTTCAAGTAAAATTACATTTTAAATGCTCAAACGTGACCCCACCTCTACCCCTCTTTAAAGGAACTTAAAATACATGTGCATGTTCAATTATTTATGATAAATCTGAATATTATAATGAAATGGACACTTAATACAATACATTATTAACAGAAACATGAAACATTGTACACACATCTAAAAAAAAAAGTTGCTGTGGGACAAAGTGAGACTAGCCTCCAATCAAATGGCATGTATGTAGATATTATGTTTATATAGTGGATCAATGCAAATAACACGATAGATTTTTGGGAACTTTTGATATTTCCTTTTATTGTTTCTTTAATTTCTTGAAGGAAAAAGTAATGTATATACTTCCATTTAGAGAAGGCTACTTTTGGATTATTTGGGCTCGTCGCCATACCTGTCTCTCGTTGACTGACTGGCTTGTGTTGTTCGTTTTGTGTCCTGTCCTGTCCGATGATGGGTCGTTCGCGAATGAGCGTTAGTGTTGATGGATCGACTCGTTCGCGAATGAGCTTTTGATGAGTCGTTCGCGATTCGCGAATGAGCCGACTCTAAGAGCCGGCTTTTTTAGTTGAACTTCGGGAGCTGGCTCGCATATCTGAAGAGCCAACTCTATTTTTCTAAATTTAGCCTATAGAAATTAAATAATTATGTAATAAAAATTGAAATATTATAGTCAAAGTCATTTAAAGAGCCGTTTGTGAGCCAAAGAGCCGGCTCTTTTCAGTGAGCTTAGTCAAAAGAGCCGAATTCCCATCACTACTATGCGTGCTTTCGAAAACCCGCCCAACTCTACCTCTGATTGGCTTACAATGAAATTTTACTCTACCTCAGCCAATCGTCAGCATTTATGCGCTTGTCTCGTGCTCTGCCCACTAACCAAGGAAGAACAGTAAAAAAAAGTATTTGCCTCTCGCTCAGAGATCTAGTTGGTCTGATGAAAAAAAAAAACAGCTTCATCATCAGTTATAGTAACGCGCCGCATTTTTTGGCAGTAACGGTAACGGCGTTATTAAGATGAGAAGAGTAATCAATTAGATTACTCGTTACTGGAAAAAGTAATGCCGTTAGTAACGCCGTTATTTATAACGCCGTTATTCCCATCACTGCTTTCAGGGCAGTAGAGGTCCTTTCTAGGTGCTGATCCACCATCTGGTCTGGATACGTACTGGATCCGGGTGACTGCAGTGACCCTCTGATCTGGACACAGACTGGATCTGGTGGCCACGGTGACCTCAGAACAAGAGAGAAACAGACTAATATTAGCGTAGATGCCATTCTTCTAATGATGTAGAAAGTACATAGGGTGTTATGTGAAGTTTTTCCGGTTCCGGTTTACCTAATTAATGCAGCCTAAAAATCCTTTAACGGATTTGGATATTAAAAGCATATTAGTATGTTATGTGTAAGCCAGGTTAAAGAGATGGGTCTTTAATCTAGAATTAAACTGCAAGAGTGTGTCTGCCTACCGAACAATGTTAGGTAGGTTATTCCAGAGTTTAGGCACCAAATAGGAAAAGGATCTGCCGCCCGCAGTTGATTTTGATATTCTAGGTATTATCAAATTGCCTGAGTTTTGAGAACGTAGTGTCCGTAGAGGAGTATAATGTAAGGAGCTCATTCAAAAACTGAGGTAAAAAAAACATTCAGGGCTTTATAAGTAATAAGCAATATTTTAAAATCTATACAATGTTTGATAGGGGTAATATGGTCATACTTCCTGGTTCTAGTAAGAACTCTTGCTGCTGCATTTTGGACTAGCTGTAGTTTGTTTACTAAGCGTCCAGAACAACCACCCAATAAAGCATTACAATAATCTCACCTTGAGGTCATAAATGCATGGATTAACATTTCTGCATTTGACATTGAGAGCATAGTCTGTAATTAAGATATATTTTTAAGATGGAAAAATGCAGTTTTACAAATGCTAGAAACGTTGCTTTCTAAGGAAAGATCTAACATGTCTATTGGTACAATGTTTTACAAAACGAAAGATGCTACATTGTTTCAAAAGCCTCTGTTTCCACAGTCCATACTTCAACGTGAAAACAGCATCCCAAATTATCTGCTCTGGAGGCCATTTAAAAAGGCCTGAAGGCCAAAACGAGAGGAAAAGATGCTTTTCCAACAGGAACGTATTAATTCAGACAAGGTTTGAGCAATTGACAAATCAGGTAACCAATTGCTAAGCTGGCAGCACAGTAGGCTACCCAGACATTTTTAGCTTGCCTCATCAAATGTTACTAACCCTTCTACTTTCCCGCAGCCAACAACTACAGCAGCCAAAGCAAGCACAAAGCTACTTTTACTAACACGGGACTGCACATCCCAGTATTTCCATCCTGTTACTTTTAACCCCCTTTCTCTTTTCAGCGTCCTCCAACTCACGTAGCAGACATTAGCATTAGGCTGCCTCTGCTAATAGTGCGTGCAGGCTACACAGGTTCTTCAAGACATAACACACCCCAGCCCCTTCCCACGACCCACAGCTACAGCAGCTGAAGCAAACGTGAGGCCGCCTCCATTCGTGAACGCGTCCTCAACTCTTCCGCTCCCTCATGCTACTAACCATTTTCCTGTCCAGTGGCCTCCAGCTCCAGATTTGTCAGAAGGCAGAGGGCACCAAGACCTATTAATGGTCAGACCGATTATATGTGTTTTTGCTTAATTTTATTGACGTGATATTGATGTGCGCATGCGCAGTAAATCTGACGGGTAGGATAAAATGTCAGGACACCGAACTTTTATTTTTGACGGTTTGACGTACCTTTACAGTTCTATGTATGTGATGTGATGCTAGTTTTACTTAAATCAAATGGTCAAATGCTCATTAAGTGACTGTCAGAGCAGTTCTGGAGATGTTGTTCATATGTTCAAGTCCTTATTTAGTGAGACAGCAGACGCTGAAATTACCGCGAGCGTCACGCGTGCTTCAGTAAGTGCAAAGACCTATTTTTTTATTAATTCATTCAAAATTGTTAAAACATTCCGCGTTAAACTGTAAATTCCGTTTTTATGACTGGATTCCGTTATTTTATGCATCACGGAAATCATAGGGCCCTAGTTGTGGTATGCCAGCTCTGTCTTGCAATGGACACATGCCACGACGTTCTATTTACATTTGCCCGTGCCCTCAAATCAAAACACTGCTGAGTCCTTGCAGTATGAGATTTCGGACGCATCGCTTGTGTCTCCCTCCGCCAACGTAAATGCGTTGTCATATATATATAATAATTATTAGGGGTGTAACGATATGCTTGGGTCACGATACGGTATGTATCTCGATACTGGGTTCACGATACGATGCATATCACGATATTTTGAACAAAATTTAAAAAAATGAAACTGAAATTTAAATAACAGATTTATTTCAAAAACAAACAAATTTCAACAACTTTCTGTGTTGTACATAAAATATCAAATTTCAAGGTTTAATAAAAACCTTTCTGTACTCAAATTACCAACTGAATAGGTCTGTCTGTCACTGATTTGTTTAATTTTTTTTATTTAACATGAACTTAGAATTAAGAAACCTAAGACAGAACTTCTGAAAGCAGTATAAAAAAAAAGGTTCAATGGTTTTCTGTTCAAATAAGTTCAAACATAGACACTAGGTTTGTTTAGTTTACCTACAGGTTTTTTTGCAGAAAAACCAACATATCTACATTTTCTGGCAGAAGCTGGGATCTTTGAGCATTCACAATATCCCCTGCTGTAGAAAAAACACGTTCACTGGGAACAGAAGTTGCTGGAACTGTTAGGTAAGCCTTGGAAAGAGAGGAAAGAAGTGGGTACGCTTGAGCATTTTCTTTCCACCATTTCAGTGGACAGCTAGTGAGGGGAATAGAAGTGTCTTTTTTGTACATTTCAATCTCTACTTCTATCCTACATCTAGACTGAGAGACTGTTGGTTTAGCAAATGTTGCACCAAGGAGATCTTCCAGTGCTGTCTTTTTGCTAGGTGGTGGCTGCTCTTGCTCAACTCTCTGTGTTATCTCTCTCTTCTCTGCTGCATCAGTGGGATCTCCATCACTGGCACCTCCCTCCCTCTTATCTGCTTGCTCCACAGTGCCAGCCTTAAAAAATATTTAAACACACTATTAAGGAGTGGGGAGGTATAGCATAGTTGCATAGTTACACACACACACACACACCCACATCACAAAGAAGGCTAACCAAAACATGGAAATGCAAATACAGATTCTCAAATCTAATGCAGAGACATACCTGCTGTAACTGGTTTGATTTGTCCATCAACCTGTGGAAAACCTCTTCACGTTGTTCAGGGAGCAGATGGGGCAACGATCGAAATCTGGGGTCTAGTGCAGTGCTCTCTAGCAGATAATCGTGTACTTCTGAGTATCTGCCTGAGAGGTTTTGCAGGATGGCTGCTTTCATGTTAGCTATAGTTGTGGAGTCCTTCTCATCCAGTGTCATGCTCTGCTCGATCATGGATTTCAAGGGCACAATCAGTGACAGGGTGGCGCTCTTTTCATCAGACAGAACACTGGTGGCTTTTTTTAAAGGTTTAAGAAGGGTCACTATTTCTTCTGCATCAGTGATGTCGTTGCTATCCAGAGTATCAAGTTGACGGGCATTTTTGCGCACCTCTGTGCTCAAGAGAGATGCAGTTATAGCCGCTTGTTGCTCGAGATAGCGTTCCAGCATATCCATGGAGCTGTTCCAACGTGTTACAACATCCATGATAAGCTTATGTGATGCAATCTCAAGCATCTTTTGCTTTTCAGCGAGCACAGCTGTTGCTGTGGCACTGCGGTGAAAGAAAGCCACGACTTTTCTCACGCGACCAAGCAGGCGACTCACGCGAGAAACATTTAAACCTGCTTGCGACGCGAGATTCAGTGTGTGCGCGAAACACTTAATATGCGGTGACAACCCGGCTTCTCTCACTGCCACCTCCATGTTGCGTGCGTTGTCAGTAACAACAGCAGTACTATGAGGAGCCTTTTCAAGCCCCCACTCTTGTATAGCCGCTTTTAAAACTCCGGCTATGTTAGTTCCAGTGTGTGACTCAAAAAGTGGGCGAGTCTGAAGCACAAAACTTTTCATTTCCCACTCCGCTGTAATAACATGCGCAGTGACTGTAATATAGCTCTGACAAGCCCGCGAAGTCCACCCGTCCGTTGTTATTGCCACATTCTCTGCTTTTTTCAGACTGTCGACCACCTTTGCTTTAGCTTCGCAGTACAGGGCTGGAACTATCTCTTGACTGAAGTGCGGGCGTGACGGAATATGATACCTGGGCTCCAGTACCCTGACCAATTCACGAAATCCAACATTGTCGACAACGGAAAATGGTCTCATGTCTTTTGCAATAAAAACTCCGATGCACCTAGTTATTTCTTGAGCTTTCGCACTTGACTGAGACCATGTTGCAGCAAAACTGCGTTGTATAGATGTTTGGCCTTCTTTTACTCTTTTTGTCGAAGGAGTTTGCAGAAGTTTGTTGTTGTGATGCCGTTTTAAATGGAACATCATATTCGAAGTGTTTGACGTTGTGTATGGCAGTCTTGTTTTACAGTGTTTACAAACAGTTTGTGTTTTGTCTGTAATTTTTTTACCGTCGTCCTGTCGCGTGACTGGAAAGCCAAAATGCTGCCAGACTTCGGATTTATAAGAAGATGGGGCATCTTCAATTTCAGTTTCAACCGAACTCATGTTTCTCAACTAATGTTCAGCTTGAGCGAGTTCTTCAACTTTGAGGAAACCACACATGGCGCTGTTGCAGAGTAAGTCACGTCAGCAGCTCAACCAATAGGATTAGACTGCCGTCATATCGTTAAAGTATCGCCACCATTTTACGATACATATCGTAACATTTTTGCATCGCGAAATATCGTACTGCGAAATATCGTTACACCCCTAATAATTATAATAATAATAATAATAGTTGCGAAAGAACCTGACATGAGATTTAAAATAAATTAAAAGAGGCTTCGAGGCAGAGGAATTTACCTCGATCATTTTTTATAATCGAGTTTCAGCCCTAAAACTTAAGCAGTTCAAAATGGACCGCTCACAAAATCAGATAGAGGCCTTCGGTTGTTGTTCATCGGACATTAAAAAATAAATAAAGAAATAAATAAAAAATTCTGCATTTTAAATCATGTTGTTTAAGCCTCTCAGTTATCGTTTCTTTGGTCAAGGCAAGGACCCTCCCACCATCGTTACAATCTCCTTACCTATTCAGCATTGGACAGGGCTCTCCCTTCCGGTGCAGCAGGGCAGTGGCTCCCTTCGGTCGCAGTGTGAGCCTTTCGTCTGTCATTGAATTGCGCTACGCGCTCAGCGACGGACGGGGTTCTCCCTCCCCGTGCAGCAGAGCCACAGACCCCCTTCGGTCATTGTGACAGCCCTCCATCGGATGTATCAAATCACGCCTCGTATACAGTCACAAGGGGGACTCTCCCTTCCAGTGCAGCAGAGCCGCAGCTCCCTTCGGACGCAGTGAGAGTTCCTCCATCTGTCGCGTTTTTCTGCTTGTTCAGGATGGGATAGGGCTCTCCCTTCAGCAGGAACGTGGCCCTCTTTGCTCGCTGTGAGAGCCCTCCATCCAACGCTTAAAATCATGCCTCATATCCAGTTGCAAGGGGGACTCGCCTTTCCAGTGCAGCAGAGCCGCAGCTCCCTTCAGACACAGCAAGAGTCCCTCCAACAGTCGTATTCCAATTAGCGTTAATCAGGGCTCTCCCCTCCGGGGCAGCATTCCCGATTCAGCAGAGTTGCGGGAGAGAGGCTGGGAGAGCCCTCCGAGGCGTAAAACCCTGCCTCACATAAACCCGCAATGGGGGACTCCCCCTTCCGGTGCAGCAGAGCCGCAGCTCCACTCATAAGCAGCACAGAGGGCTCGCCGGTAAGACGTTGCGAGCCGCAGCTCTTGTCGAGCACTGCATGGGTCCTCCCGGTTGCTCTGCACTTTTCTTCTCAATACGCATATTTTGGGGGGCAACGAAATTTAACTCTCTGGCTGCTGTCCTATACCTTTAAGCTTCTTTTGGGGAGTTATTTGGGTTTGGGCTATGCTCCGGTCCCGGACCCCTCCCCCAGGACAGCACGCCAAAATATGCCTACTATTCCCCTTCAGATTATATGTAAGGGTGAACTCGTGAAGTGAGTAGTGTCAGTGTGTGAGAATGTGAGAAGTGTCAGTGTGTGAGAGTGTCAGTGTGTATGAGTAGTTTCAATGTGTGAGCAGAGTCAGTGTAAGTAGTGTCAAGTCACCTTTATTTATATAGCTCTTTAAACAAAATACATTGCGTCAAAGCAACTGAACAACATTCATTAGGAAAACAGTGTGTATATAATGCAAAATGAGAGTTAAAGGCAGTTCATCATTGAATTCAGTGATGTCATCTCTGTTCAGTTAAATAGTGTCTGTGCATTTATTTGCAATCAAGTCAACGATATCCCTGTAGATGAAGTGACCCTAACTAAGCAAGAGGCGACAGCGGCAAGGAACCGAAACTCCATCGGTGACAGAATGGAGAAAAAAACCTTATAGAAAAGGGAGATTCGAGATTGGTCTATATATTAACTAGTTCTTTGGGGTCAAGTTGTGGTTTTTTGATGAGAGGCTTAATAACAGTTTGAAGGTTTTGGGGACATATAATAATTATAATGAGTAATTAATAATAGTCAGAAGAGGATCCATGACTTCTGGAAGCACCTCTTTTAGGAGCTTAGATGGTATAGGGTCTAACATACATGTTGTTGGTTTAGATGATTTATAAAGTTTATACAATTCTTCCTCTCCTATAGTAGAGAATGAGTGGAACTGTTCCTCAGGGGGTCTTATAGTGCACTGTCTGATGCAATACTGTAGCTGACAACTGAATGGTTACAATTTTATCTCTAATAGTATCGATTTTAGAAGTACAGTAGTTCATAAAGTCATTACTGCTGTGGTGTTGGGAAATGTCAACACTTGTTGAGGCTTTATTTTTCGTTAATTTAGCCACTGTATTGAATAAATACCTGGGGTTATGTTTGTTTTCTTCTAAAAGAAAAGAAAAGTAATCGGATCTAGCAGTTTTTAATGCTTTTCTGTAGGATATGTTACTTTCCCACCAAGCAATACGAAATGCCTCTAGTTTTGTTTTCCTCCAGCTGTGCTCCATTTTTCAGGCTGCTCTCTTTAGGGTGCGAGTGTGCTCATTATACCATGGTGTCAAACTGTTTTCCTTAACCTTCCTTAAGCATAGAGGAGCAACTGTATTGAAAGTGCTAGAAAAGAGAGAGTCCATAGTTTCTGTTACATCAAGTTGTTCTGAGGTTTTGTATATGCTAAGGAATTTGGATACATCAGGAAGATAACTTAAAAAGCAGTCTTTTGTGGTAGAAGTGATGGTTCTTCCATACTTGTAACAAGAAGTAGAATTTACAATTTTGGCTATATGAAGTTTGCACAAAACTAAATAATGATCTGAGATATCATCACTTGGCTGAATAATTTCAACACTATCAACATCCATTCCATGTGACAGTATTAAATCTAGAGAATGATTTCGACAATGAGTAGGTCCTGAAATGTGTTGTCTAACCCCAATAGAGTTCAGAATGTCTGTAAATGCTGATCCCAATGCATCTTTTTCATTATCAACATGGATATTAAAATCACCAACTATTAAAACTTTATCTGCAGCCAGAACTAACTCGGATGTAAAATCACCAAACTCTTTAATAAAGTCTGTATGGTGCCCTGGTGGCCTGTATACAGTAGCCAGTACAAACATAACGGGATTTATCATTAACATTTGTTTCTCTGGATAATGTTATGAAGCACCATTACTTCAAATGAGTTATACTTGAAGCCTTCCCTCTGAGAAATCCTGAAAACGTTGTTATAAATTGAAGCAACACCTCCCCCTTTGCCTTTTAGACGCGGCTCATGTTTATAACAGTAATCTTGGGTTTGTGTTCTGCTGTTACTAGGGAAACAGTTATATTCTACCAAACGCTCCACCTGCTGGCAGAGAATGAATGAGCATTTCCAATAAAACTGTTGTTTTGTTCAGAGTTCAGACCAATGCGAACATCGACCCATGTTTTACCCTGCAAACACGCAGGAAGACGCAGGAAGACAATGCATTATCAAAATCTAAAAATTATAAGTTTGTGCGATGTGGTCTGCGAATCCTGCAATAATATTGCAAATGTTGTTTGAACTATGATAACGATCTGATAGTATTCAGTATATCGCAAAAAGCAAACAAAACGCCTACAGAGTGTGCGCATACGTTACGTGATGAAGTCTATCAGGCTAGACTAGTGCGTGTGCATGCGCAATTATAGTGCGTTCACGAGTTCACCCTTACATCTAATCTGAAGGCAAATAGTAGGCATATTTTGGGGGATTGATCCGGGCCTGGAGCATAGCCCGAACCCAAATAACTCCCCCTATCCCTAATCTGGGATAAATAGATTAGAAGTGAGGAGTTGGGGTGGAGGAGGGATGCCGTAAAACTGTTGTGGGACAGGAGGTAGGAAGACTGGCTATATATAAGCTTGTGTGCTAGTTAAGATTCTTTATTCTTTATCTTTATTGTTTTTATTTCGAACAACAACCAATAAAATAAGAAAAAATAAATTAAAGTAAAATATGAACTTACAACAATTGTGTTACCACATAAACGTGTAACGACGACTGACTCGGTTGTGGGTTGGAATCCATGTGCAGAGCTTTATTAAGCACAACAGCACAAACAGAGGCAAATGGAGAGCAGATATCGTGGTCAGTAAGCAAGCCAAGGGTCGTATATAATAGCGTCAATCCAGATAGCAAACAAATCCAAATCAGCAATCCAAAAGACAAGATCAAGGGCAGGCAAAAGACATACACAAGCAAACAATCCGTGACTATGAGAAACGCTTGGTAGAGACAGGATAAACTGGCAATACTTCGCAACATATTGCACAAACAACATGGCTTATAACAGGTGTAGACAGGAAGTGATGAGAGAAGAAGTGACAGTGTTCAGTATTCAGGAGACGGCTCCCTCTGGCAGTTGGATGAATGAATAGTGGATGCAGATGTTACAGAATCCCTCCCTCTATGAACACCTCCAGGTGTTCTCCGAGGCCGTCCCCTTGGTCTGGGTGCAGGAAGAGTTTGCCTGGTGGAACTCCTGAGTCAACGATGGGTCTAGAATGTCCTTGGCAGCCACCCATGATCTCTCCTCTGGACCATAGCCTTCCCAGTCCACCAGGTATTGCAACCGGCCCCTATGACGCCTAGAATCCAGAATCTCCTTTACCAAGTATGCTGGAGCTCCATCAATGTCCAGTGGTGGAGGAGGTTCTCTCTCCTCAGTAGTGGGGCCGGAAGCAGGGTGGACCGGTTTAAACAGAGATACATGAAAAGAAGGAGAGACACGGTAATGAGCAGGAAGCTCAAGCCTGTAAGTTACTGGATTAATCTGCCGTAATATATGAAATGGGCCTACATACCGTGGGCTGAGCTTCCTGCTGGGAAGCCGCAACCGTAGATCCCGAGTCGACAACCAGACCTTCTGACCCAGTTGATGGTTGGGAAGGGGACGCCTCCTGCGGTCTGCCTTCATCCTCTGAGCTCTGATCGCCCTTTGCAGCCTCACATGGGCACTGTCCCACACACGTTCACTTCTTCTGACCCAATCGTCCACCGCAGGTACTTCAGAAGGTTCCCCAGACCAAGGGAACATAGGAGGCTGATAACCTAGAACACACTTGAAGGGGGTGAGTCCTGTAGATGAGTGAGTGAGTGAGTTCTGTGCATATTCCGCCCAAGGTAAAAAGTCACTCCAACGTTGTTGTTCCCGACTACAATAAGATCTGAGACAACGTCCCAATTCCTGATTTAATCTCTCAACCTGTCCATTAGCCTGGGGGTGATAGCCAGATGTTAAGCTCACATTAATGTCCAGTTGCTTGCAGAAAGCTTGCCACACACGAGATGTAAATTGCGAACCTCTATCAGAAACGATATCCTCTGGTATCCCATAAACACGGAAAACATGGTGAAACAATGCTTGTGCAGTTTCCATAGCTGTGGGTAGGCTCTTTAGTGGGATAAGACGGCAAGATCTGTAACGAAGTCCACAGCCAGGTGTGATCAGGGGCGTTGAGGAATTGGTAGAGGTTCAAGAAGACCAGCTGGTAGTTCTCGTGGTGTCTTGGACTGAGCACAAACACTGCAAGACTTGACATACATAGAAACATCATTAAATAGATTAGGCCACCAAAAGGAGTTACGCACCATTTGTACTGTCCGTTGAATACCAGGATGCCCGGAGCTTAAAGATGTATGCACCCATTGTATAATTTGTTGGCGGAGAGACCCAGGGACATAATGACGGTCAGGGGGACAATCTGGTGGCGTGGTTTCTGTTTGTCTTTCATGTTGTAGTTCATCCATTATATCCCAGCGAATGGGTGCCACAATCACTGAAGGAGGTAGAATAGCACTTGACAACAAGAAGTTTCATTTGAATCAAATCGTCGTGAAAGCGCATCAGCCTTGCCGTTCTTGCTTCCTGGACGGTAAGTGACTGTGAACTGAAACCTAGTGAAAAATAATGACCAACGGGCTTGTCTAGGGTTGAGACGTTTAGCACACTTAATGTACTCTAAATTCTTGTGGTCCGTAATAACCTGGAAAGGATGGCGAGCTCCCTCCAACCAGTGTCTCCACTCTGCCAGTGCTGCTTTAATTGACAACAGTTCCTTACTACCCACATCATAGTTCTTTTCTGCGGTTGTTAGCTTTCTGGAAAAAAAAAGCACAGGGAAATACTTTTCTAGGGTTCCCATGTCTCTGCGACAGAACTGCTCCAATGCCGAAGTCAGAGGCATCTACTTCTACAATGAATGGCAAGTCAGGATCCGGATGTTTCAAAATTGGGGCTGTAGTAAAACTAGTTTTCAGAGTCTCAAAGGCTGTTTGGGCAGACTGAGTCCAAGATAATTTCTTTGGTTTGCCCTTAAGCAATGAGGTTAGAGGGGCTGCAATGGGACTGTAGTTACGGATAAACCTCCTATAAAAGTTAGCAAATCCCAAGAATCTGTAGCTCCTTAAGCGTGGTAGGACGTGGCCACTCTGTGACTGCCTCAACCTTTCCAGTGTCCATCTCTACTCCTTTGTGACTTATCTTGTAACCAAGAAAGGTGGTACTAGAGACGTGGAACTCACACTTCTCTGCCTTGACATATAGATTGTTAGCCAGTAGTCGGGACAGAACATTTCTTACATGATTGATGTGTTGCTCACGTGTCTTTGAATAGATCAGAATATCATCAATGTAAGCAATAACATAGTGATTCAGAAGGTCACGGAAAATCTCATTAATGAACGATTGAAAAACAGACGGGGCATTGGCCAGGCCATACGGCATAACGGAGTATTCATAGTGCCCCCTAGTGGTGATAAAGGCGGTCTTCCACTCATCACCCTCTCTGATTCTGATTAAATTATAGGCACTGCGCAGATCCAATTTGATGAAAATAGTGGCTCCACGTAACTGTTCTAATGCAGGAGGAACTAATGGAAGTGGATACCTGTTCTTGATAGTCACTTGGTAATCTATGCAGGGACGTAGACCTCCATCCTTTTTTTCAACAAAGAAGAAACCCGATGCTGCTGGTGACGTGGAAGGACGGATGAAACCAGATGCTAGAGCCTCCTCAATGTATTTTTCCATGGCCTGCGTTTCAGGAATGGTTAATGGATATACCTTGCTCTTGGGAGGTGTAGTGTTCGGTAACAGTTCGATTGCGCAGTCCCAGGGGCGGTGAGGAGGTAACTGGGTGGCCTTGGTTTTGCTGAAGACCTCGTTGTAATCAGAATTCTCTGGGGGAATAAAAACTGATTCATTAGATGCAGGGCTTTCAATACTGGTGGTTAAACAGGGAAATTGTAACTGGAGTTGGAGACAATGGCTGTTACAGTATGGCAACCATTTAGTAAGCTTCTTGGAGCTCCAGGAAATTTGTGGATCATGGATAGTCAGCCATGGATTACCCAATACTACTGGATGTTGTGGTGTAGATGTGACATACAAAGAAATAGTCTCTGAGTGGAACAGGCCAATCTTGACAGTAACGGGCACAGTTTGATGGGTAATTCCTCCACCAATAGGTTGGCTATTTATGGCAGTGATGTTAATAGGTGGTATGCACTGGATAACAGGTATGTTGAGTTCACGGACCAATTCATGATGAATCAAATTTAAATCTGAACCGGAGTCAATTAGTGCTGGAACACAATGTGCAGAATTAGCATGGTTGAGCATGAGGAGAAGAGTAAAACAACTGGTCAGCATATTAATTAAGGACGTACTCACTTTGATCTGGGAGGGCTTGTTAGGGCATGAACGACACTGATGACCTGGTTGACCACAGTAGAAACACAGACGATTAACTCGGCATCTTTCCTTTTCTTCCACAGAGACTTTAGTTAAACCAATCTGCATGGGCTCAGCGGGTTCCTGATAATTAGTGGTTGGGGTGGACATTGAAGTAGCAAGTGAACTCGGAGGATAATTACGTAGCAGATTATCAATTTTTATAGCCATTGAAATCAGTTGGTGGAGATCTGATCCAACATCCTTGCAGGCCAGTTCAGCCTGTAGTGTTTGATTGAGGCTCTGCTTAAACACTGGTTTCAGTGCTACCTCATTCCAACCACTCTGTGCCGCTAGGGTGCGAAATTCAACTGCATAATCAGCAGCAGTGCGATTCCCTTGATGTAACTGTAGTAGCTGCATTGAAACGTCTCTCCCACCCGCTGGGTATTCAAATACTTCACTTATTTGTTTGGAGAAGTAATCAAATGAGGTTCATAAACTATCATTCTGGTACCAAACCGCTGATGCCCACTCGAGAGCCCTTCCTGTTAACAATGACATCATGAATGAGCACTTAGTTGAGTCTCTCAGAAATGCCTCAGGCTGGCTACCAAAATAGATGGTGCACTGACGCAAAAATCCCCTGCATTTTTCAGGTGAACCATCAAACTTATCTGGTAAAGAAAATCTTACCGGATCAGGCCTGGTCAGTGGGAGGGATTGAATGTATCGTGTCAGGTATTCGTTTGCAGCTTGCAGAGATGAGAGTTGGTCCTGGAACTCCTGTATCATCTCTCTCTGATAACTGAATGCGGCCTGTAGTTGAGATAACTCTGCTGGATTCTGGTCCAGCGAAGTATTCTGTAACAAAGACTGACTCGGTTGTGGGTTGGAATCCATGTGCAGATCTTTATTAAGCACAACAGCACAAACAGAGGCAAATGGAGAGCAGATATCGTGGTCAGTAAGCAAGCCAAGGGTCGTACAGTATTGTTCAAAATAATAGCAGTACAATGTGACTAACCAGAATAATCAAGGTTTTTAGTATATTTTTTATTGCTACGTGGCAAACAAGTTACCAGTAGGTTCAGTAGATTGTCAGAAAACAAACAAGACCCAGCATTCATGATATGCACGTTCTTAAGGCTGTGCAATTGGGCAATTAGTTGAAAGGGGTGTGTTCAAAAAAATAGCAGTGTCTACCTTTGACTGTACAAACTCAAAACTATTTTGTACAAACATTTTTTTTTTCTGGGATTTAGCAATCCTGTGAATCACTAAACTGATATTTAGTTGTATGACCACAGTTTTTTAAAACTGCTTGACATCTGTGTGGCATGGAGTCAACCAACTTGTGGCACCTCTCAGCTGTTATTCCACTCCATGATTCTTTAACAACATTCCACAATTCATTCACATTTCTTGGTTTTGCTTCAGAAACAGCATTTTTGATATCACCCCACAAGTTCTCAATTGGATTAAGGTCTGGAGATTGGGCTGGCCACTCCATAACATTAATTTTGTTGGTTTGGAACCAAGACTTTGCCCGTTTACTAGTGTGTTTTGGGTCATTGTCTTGTTGAAACAACCATTTCAAGGGCATGTCCTCTTCAGCATAGGGCAACATGACCTCTTCAAGTATTTTAACATATGCAAACTGATCCATGATCCCTGGTATGCGATAAATAGGCCCAACACCATAGTAGGAGAAACATGCCCATATCATGATGCTTGCACCTCCATGCTTCACTGTCTTCACTGTGTACTGTGGCTTGAATTCAGAGTTTGGGGGTCGTCTCACAAACTGCCTGTGGCCCTTGGACCCAAAAAGAACAATTTTACTCTCATCAGTCCACAAAATGTTCCTCCATTTCTCTTTAGGCCAGTTGATGTGTTCTTTGGCAAATTGTAACCTCTTCTGCACATGCCTTTTTTTTAACAGAGGGACTTTGCGGGGGATTCTTGAAAATAGATTAGCTTCACACAGACGTCTTCTAACTGTCACAGTACTTACAGGTAACTCCAGACTGTCTTTGATCATCCTGGAGGTGATCATTGGCTGAGCCTTTGCCATTCTGGTTATTCTTCTATCCATTTTGATGGTTGTCTTCCGTTTTCTTCCACGTCTCTCTGGTTTTGCTCTCCATTTTAAGGCATTGGAGATCATTTTAGCTGAACAGCCTTTCATTTTTTGCACCTCTTTATAGGTTTTCCCCTCTCTAATCAACTTTTTAATCAAAGTACGCTGTTCTTCTGAACAATGTCTTGAACGACCCATTTTCCTCAGCTTTCAAATGCATGTTCAACAAGTGTTGGCTTCATCCTTAAATAGGGGCCACCTGATTCACACCTGTTTCTTCACAAAATTGATGACCTCAGTGATTGAATGCCACACTGCTATTTTTTTGAACACACCCCTTTCAACTAATTCAACTAATTGCCCAATTGCACAGCCTTAAGAGCGTGCATATCATGAATGCTGGGTCTCATTTGTTTTCTGAGAATCTACTGAACCTACTGGTAACTTGTTTGCCACGTAGAAATAAAAAAATATACGAAAAACCTTGATTATTCTGGTTAGTCACATTGTACTGCTATTATTTTGAACAATACTGTATATAATAGTAGAGCTGAAACAACGAATCGATTTAATCGATTAAAATCGATTATTAAAATAGTTGTCAACTAATTTAGTAATCGATTCGTCGCTAAATAAATTTTATTTTCCATAAGCGGCTCATTTCGTGCATATTTCAAATCTGCGGTGACCAAAGTGTGGCAGTAATGAGCCACCGGAGGTTTTACTCAGCCAGTACAGCAGGTGAAGTAGCGAATAGCCAATAGCTGGCCTCGTTTTATGTCACGTGCTTCCCGAACAGCGTCTCTGCAGCATTCAGCGGGAAGTGGGAGTACTTTACTTTGAGCCTTCAAAATGAAGAGTAACCTGTAAACTCTGCACTACTGAACTGTTTAAGGGGCCGTTCACATATCGTGTCTTTTGCGTGCTCAAGTTCGTTATTTCCTATGTAGGCGCGCAGTATGCACTCTCATAATGGAAGCGACGCGGTCGCGACACGCACGCGGTGCGATGCGCCCGTTTTTCCAGGCGCGTCCACACCGCATCCATTTATCCTTTGCTGAAATTTCTGGGTCTTCATGGAGAGGGCACGTCATGGAGAGAGCACGTCATGGTTGCTTAGCAAAGGCAGATGCCTCAGGGGCGCTTCTGCCCGAGCGCTTTGGAAAGGAGGAGAAAGCGGCGCGACTAGCGTTTTCCACGCGTTTTTAGGTGCGATATGTGAACGCCCCTAAGAATTTTATTTGTGCAGATTCTCCAGTACAAGGTTGTTTGCAAATGTTTAGTCGTAAAAGCTGATAACATTGCTTTTTAACAGTTAACATTTAAAGCTTTACAAACATGTTATGTGATCAGTTTGTCGTTTACCAGTTCATAATTCAGACTTGCAGCCTAATTATGACTGAATGAGAGAGGTAAATGTTTGAGTATATTTAAAATGCACTTCGTTTCTAAGTATTCACTGCTCTTTTTCACACAGCAGGTTTTTTGTGTGTGTCCCAATTTTTTTTTTCTGGACAACCTTCTGATGGATTTTACTTTAAATTGTGAGTTCCATTCAGGTTTCATGCCATTGGCACTTTTTTTTCCGAAGGATTGTTTACAATTTCACAGCATAAGCTATAAAGCTTTTTCCCAGTAAATAATAAAATACAATGCACTGCAATTTTATTCTGTTTTATCCTTATACTTCGTGAAAATATGTTCTCAAAGATTCCTTAAGCTTTGTTTGGGATGTTAAACTACTTTAGGAGCTCTAAGGACTGCCATGGTGAAAACAATATTTGAAATCTCCTTGTGAATTTTGCTAGAGTATGGGTCAGTGTTTTGATTGCAGAAGAGTTCGACAAAGGATTACTAACATAATAAAACAACTCCAGGTATATTTTTGAGGAGGATATGACAATGCAAAATGGTTAAAATCTCTTAAAAATCTATGCTGAATGATAAAGACCCTTTATTAATAATTTACTTGGGGAAAAAATGGAAAAAACTAAAATATAAGTACATAAACCGATTAATCGATTAATCGTAAAAATAATCGACAGATTAATCGATTATCAAAATAATCGTTAGTTGCAGCCCTATATAATAGCGTCAAACCAGATAGCAAACAAATCCAAATCAGCAATCCAAAAGACAAGGTCAAGGGCAGGCAAAAGACTTACACAAGCAAACAATCCATGACTATGAGAAACGCTTGGTAGAGACAGGATAAACTGGCAATACTTCGCAACATATTGCACAAACAACATGGCTTATAACAGGTGTAGACAGGAAGTGATGAGAGAAGAAGTGACAGTGTTCAGTATTCGGGAGACGGCTCCCTCTGGCAGTTGAATGAATGAATAGTGGATGCAGATGTTACAAAGCGCAATATCAAAAATAAAATTACATGTGTTCGAAAAGGAGCGGGATGAAGCAAAAAGCGTGTTATTTTCCCACCCCTTATATAACTATGGAAGCAGTTTAGTCTCAAATATAATTCACGCAAAAAACCAGATTCACACATGTGTAGACAATTTCACATGCATGAAACCTAATTCACGTACACACAACAAAATTCACGTGCGTGAAAAAAAATGCAAAAAACAATTTGTAGATATACAACTTGTATACAACTTGATATACAATTTGTAGATTTTGTCTATTGAGATTTCTTTTTCTTCCAAATCACTCCTTACAGTCATTGCCTGTTATAAGCGTCCTTCTGCTGCTAAGGAGGCCTTAAATTCTTTAGCTGATGTATTAGTCGAATTACGGGATCAGGAAATTGTGCTTATGGGAGATCTGAATTTCGACTGGCTCTCTGCTAATGCTGACTGCCTGAAAAATATTTGTAATGAGCTAAATCTTACACAGCTTGTTTCCTTCCCTACCCGTCCTAATATAAAATTTCCAGATACGTCAACCCTAATAGATCTAATACTCACAAATACTCCACAAAAATATAAAGAGATAGGGGTATTCTCTAACGACATTAGTGACCATTGCACTATAGCCTGTGTTATGGATACCAAGCCCCGCATCCTCATTAAAAGAAATTTTAAAAGATTTGTAGAACAAGCCTTTTTATATGAATTAAACAGCTGTGATTTTTCTAGAATCAGCCTTATACCGGATATTAATGTGGCATGGAACTACTTTCACTCACTTTTTTCTCTCGATTACTGATAAACATGCCCCTCTAACATGCTATAGAATTAAAGGTCTCTGATCCATGAGAGAAATGCAGCCTGGGCTTTAGCAAAGAACACAAACCTCCAATCTGACTGGACTAATTTTAGGTATCTTAGGAACAAGTGCACTTACTTTGTAAGAAAGTGCAAATCTGACTATTACCTCAAATCAATGTCCTCAAACCTAAATAATCCATCTAAATTTTGGAAGACAATAACATCTCTGAAACTACCTCCCAGTGACTCTGCTCTCCCCAAGTATATAGTTAAAGACACTGAACAGATCTCAAACAAGAATGATATTGTTAATGCTTTCAATGACCATTTCATCAAGGCAGGTGACATTTTTAAAGAAACATACCCAGAAGAGGTTTCACATAGCCATGTGTCCTCACCCCTTCAACACAATTCTCCTGCTTCTCTGGTCAGTGAGGGATTTGATTTTGAATTCATTCCCTCATCTGCAGTGCTTAAGGCTCTTAAGGAAATTGATACTAGGAAATCAGCTGGTCCTGATGGCCTAGATCCTGGTTTACTGAAATTATCAGCACATATCATAGTGGAACCTATTACATACATTTTTAACCTGTCTTTGTCTTCAAATAACTTACCAGATGTTTGGAAATCTGCCCATGTGCTGCCCCTGCTGAAAGGGGGGGACCCCTCCATTCTCGATAATTACCGCCCAATATCTAAATTGTCTGTGCTTGCAAAGGTCCTAGAGTCTTTAGTAAATACCCAACTTAAGGGCTTCCTGCAAAATCATCACATACTCCGCCCGGAACAGTCAGGCTTTAGGGCCAAGCATAGCACCATTACTGCAGCTACCAAGGTGCTTAATGACATCATCTGTGACCTTGACCATAAGATGAGCTGTGCTCTGTTTATTGACTTGTCAAAGGCCTTTGACACAGTAGATCATTGTATCCTTTTTAAGAGGCTCCGGGGCATTGGCTTGAGCACTAAGGCAGTAGACAGAACACAGAACAGAACACAGACTGTAGTTGTCGATGGGCATAGTTCTGCCCCACTGGGGGTCTGTCGAGGGGTCCCTCAAGGGTGTATCCTGGGTCCGCTCTTATTCACCATTTACATTAACACCATTGCCTCTGTAGCAGATAAATGCAAAATACATCTCTATGCAGATGATACAGTACTATATTGTTCTGCCCCCACTTTAGCTCAAGCTTATCAATCACTACAACAGTCTTTTAATTTATTACAGACCGCCTTCATTGAACTTAAACTGGTATTAAACGCTGGTAAAACTAAAGTGATGCAGTTCTCAAAGTCTCGCACTGTACCCGCATCAACAGCTCTAGCCATTTCCACACTAGATGGGAAGTGCGTGGAAAATGTTTCATCTTATAAATATCTTGGTCTGTGGATTGATGAAAAGCTAACCTTCAAGGTTCATATTGAAAAATTATTGAGAAAACTGAGAGTGAAGCTTGGTTTTTACTTTAGGAATAAATCCTGTTTTACTATCCAAGCTAGGAAGAAATTGATAAGTCAATCAATCAATCAATCACCTTTATTTATATAGTGCTTTAAACAAAATACATTGCGCCAAAGCACTGAACAACATTCATTTGGAAAACAGTGTCTCAATAATGCAAAATGATAGTTAAAGGCAGTTCATCATTGAATTCAGTTATGTAATCTCTGTTCAGTTGAAATAGTGTCTGTTTTAATTTGCAATCAAGTCAATGATATCGCTGTAGATGAAGTGACCCCAACTAAGCAAGCCAGAGGCGACAGCGGCAAGGAACCGAAACTCCATCGGTGACAGAATGGAGAAAAAAACCTTGGGAGAAACCAGGCTCAGTTGGGGGGCCAGTTCTCCTCTGACCAGACGAAACCAGTAGTTCAATTCCAGGCTGCAGCAAAGTCAGATTGTGCAGAAGAATCATCTGTTTCCTGTGGTCTTGTCCTGGTGCTCCTCTGAGACAAGGTCTTTACAGGGGATCTGTATCTGGGGCTCTAGTTGTCCTGGTCTCCGCTGTCTTTCAGGGCAGTAGAGGTCCTTTCTAGGTGCTGATCCACCATCTGGTCTGGATACGTACTGGATCCGGGTGACTGCAGTGACCCTCTGATCTGGACACAGACTGGATCTGGTGGCCACGGTGACCTCGGAACAAGAGAGAAACAGACAAATATTAGCATAGATGCCATTCTTCTAATGATGTAGAAAGTACGGTGTTATGTGAAGTGTTCCGGTTCCAGTTTACCTAATTAATGCAGCCTAAAAATCCTTTAACGGATTTGGATATTAAAAGCATATTAGTATGTTATGTGTATGCCAGGTTAAAGAGATGGGTCTTTAATCTAGATTTAAACTGCAAGAGTGTGTCTGCCTCCCGAACAATGTTAGGTAGGTTATTCCAGAGTTTAGGAGCCAAATAGGAAAAGGATCTGCCGCCCGCAGTTGATTTTGATATTCTAGGTATTATCAAATTGCCTGAGTTTTGAGAACGTAGCGGACGTAGAGGAGTATAATGTAAAAGGAGCTCATTCAAATACTGAGGTGCTAAACCATTCAGGGCTTTATAAGTAATAAGCAATATTTTAAAATCTATACGATGTTTGATAGGGAGCCAGTGCAGTGTGGACAGGACCGGGCTAATATGGTCATACTTCCTGGTTCTAGTAAGAACTCTTGCTGCTGCATTTTGGACTAGCTGTAGTTTGTTTACCAAGCGTGCAGAACAACCACCCAATAAAGCATTACAATAGTCTAACCTTGAAGTCATAAATGCATGGATTAACATTTCTGCATTTGACATTGAGAGCATAGGCCGTAATTTAGATATATTTTTGAGATGAAAAATGCAGTTTTACAAATGCTAGAAACGTGGCTTTCTAAGGAAAGATTGCGATCAAGTAGCACACCTAGGTTCCTAACTGATGACGAAGAATTGACAGAGCAACCATCAAGTCTTAGACAGTGTTCTAGGTTATTACAAGTAGAGTTTTTAGGCCCTATGATTAACACCTCTGTTTTTTCGCTGTTGGACAGTGTTTTCTCTACTTCCTGTTGGCCTTCTGTAGCTAATCATAGCTCCATGTAGCTGTTTTTATTTTATATTTTTTCTCTATAATCTTTCTTACTATCACTGTCTGTTTGTTTGTTTTTTTTAATTGTAAAATATAACTTAATTCACACCATATTTCTGATATTACCGATCAATCTTATCAGATTAACTTTGATCGTTCACTCTTCCGTGACTGCAGCACACCTGCAAAGCGTTAGCACTCGTTAGCTTGTCATTAGCGTTTTCTTTTCTCCTCTCCTCTCTCACGCTGCAGTTTTCCACAAGTTCATCAAACAACCGCAGTAAGAATATTTCATCAAGCACGGTGAGTAATGGCTTCTCCTACAATTGTTATTTGCACCTCTTGCCACATGTACAGTTTATCTATCTCTGTCGCTGATGAGGGATTCACATGTGATAAATGCAGGGAAACAGTTAGGCTGACAGAGAAGATTTCAGAATTAGAGACACGCATCCAAACTTTAATTGAGGACAGTAAGAATGTTAGGGCTCTAGATATGGCTTTGGATGCGTCTAGCTCAGGGATTCCTGTACATTGTCCGGTTCCAGCAGAGCCCCTGCAGCAGGGCAACTGGGTGACGGTGAGGCAGCGTAGTCGTGGGTCAAAACACCGCTCTTCTGTTCCGATCAAAACATTAAACAGGTTCTCCCCACTCAGTGATGCACCCACTGAGAAACCTGATGAAAGTGCTCTAGTTATTGGCGATTCTATTGTACGGAACGTGAATATAGAGACACCAGCCACCATAGTCAAATGTTTACCGGGAGCCAGAGCGCCTGACATCTTGGCAAATTTAAAAGTGCTGGCTAATGCTAAACGTAAATACAGTAAGATTGTTATTCATACCGGCGCTAATGATGTTCGACTTCGCCAGTCGGAGATCACTAAAAATAACTTTAAAGAGGTGTGTGAACTTGCAAGCACGATGTCAGACACTGTAATATGCTCTGGTCCCCTCCCTGCTTACCGTGGTGATGAGATGCATAGCAGATTGTCATCACTCAATGGCTGGATGTCTAAGTGGTGCCCACAGAATAACATAGGTTATATAGACAATTGGACGAGCTTTTGGGGCAGACCTGACCTGTTTAAAAGAGATGGTCTTCATCCCTCCTGGGGTGGCGCCACTCTTCTGTCTAGAAATATGGCAAATAGTCTTAGTGTTTATACTTGACTAACTGGGGCCCAGGTCAGGAAGCAGACAGACTGGCTAAACCGACCGTCTGCTAGCTGCCTCCCGTCACAGAGGTCAGTTAATTCTCAGCAAATAGAGACTCTTTCACCTAGATATCACACTATAGGGACTGTGTCTGTTCCACGAACTAGAAAATACAAAAAACGTCCAAACCAAGTTAAGGTTAACAATTTAATTGAGGTTCAACAAATAAAAAACAAATGCAATATGGATAAACAAATGATAAAGATTGGCTTATTGAATATCAGATCCATTTCTACGAAAACACTTTTTGTAAATAATATGATAACTGATCATAATATAGATGTGCTCTGCTTGACAGAAACCTGGCTAAAACCTGATGATTACATTATTTTAAATGAGTCCACCCCCCAAGATTATTGTTATAAACACGAGCCGCGTCTAAAAGGCAAAGGGGGAGGTGTTGCTTCAATTTATAATAACGTTTTCAGGATTTCTCAGAGGGCAGGCTTCAAGTATAACTCGTTTGAAGTAATGGTGCTTCATATAACATTATCCAGAGAAACCAATGTTAATGATAAATCCCCTGTTATGTTTGTACTGGCTACTGTATACAGGCCACCAGGGCACCATACAGACTTTATTAAAGAGTTTGGTGATTTTACATCCGAGTTAGTTCTGGCTGCAGATAAAGTCTTAATAGTTGGTGATTTTAATATCCATGTCGATAATGAAAAAGATGTATTGGGATCAGCATTTATAGACATTCTGAACTCTATTGGTGTTAGACAACATGTTTCAGGACCTACTCATTGTCGAAATCATACTCTAGATTTAATACTGTCACATGGAATTGATGTTGATAGTGTTGAAATTATTCAGCCAAGTGATGATATCTCAGATCATTATTTAGTTCTGTGTAAACTTCATATAGCCAAAATTGTAAATTCTACTTCTTGTTACAAGTATCGAAGAACCATCACTTCTACCACAAAAGACAGCTTTTTAAGTTATCTTCCTGATGTATCCGAATTCCTTAGCATATCCAAAACCTCAGAACAACTTGATGATGTAACAGAAACTATGGACTCTCTCTTTTCTAGCACTTTAAATACAGTTGCTCCTTTACGCTTAAGAAAGGTTAAGGAAAACAGTTTGACACCATGGTATAATGAGCATACTCGCACCCTAAAGAGAGCAGCCCGAAAAATGGAGCGCAGCTGGAGGAAAACAAAACTAGAGGTATTTCGTATTGCTTGGCGGGAAAGTAGCATATCCTACCGAAAAGCATTAAAAACTGCTAGATCTGATTACTTTTCTTCTCTTTTAGAAGAAAACAAACATAACCCCAGGTATTTATTCAATACAGTGGCTAAATTAACGAAAAATAAAGCCTCAACAAGTGTTGACATTTCCCAACACCACAGCAGTAATGACTTTATGAACTACTTTACTTCTAAAATCGATACTATTAGAGATAAAATTGCAACCATTCAGCCGTCAGCTACAGTTTCGCATCAGACAGTGCACTATAGACCCCCTGAGGAACAGTTCCACTCATTCTCTACTATAGGAGAGGAAGAATTGTATAAACTTGTTAAATCATCTAAACTTACAACATGTATGTTAGACCCTATACCATCTAAGCTCTTAAAAGAGGTGCTTCCAGAAGTCATAGGTCCTCTTCTGACTATTATTAATTCCTCATTGTTATTAGGATATGTCCCCAAAACCTTCAAACTGGCTGTTATTAAGCCTCTCATAAAAAAGCCACAACTTGACCCCAGAGAACTAGTTAATTATAGACCAATCTCGAATCTTCCTTTTCTGTCCAAGATACTAGAAAAGGTGGTATCCTCACAATTATATTCCTTCTTAGAGAAAAATGGTATATGTGAGGATTTCCAGTCAGGATTTAGACCGTATCATAGTACTGAAACTGCTCTCCTTAGAGTTACAAATGATCTGCTCTTATCATCTGATTGTGGGTGTATCTCTCTATTAGTTTTATTGGATCTTAGTGCTGCGTTTGACACAATTGACCACAACATTTTTTTGCATAGACTTGAACACTTTGTTGGCATCAGTGGAAGTGCATTAGCATGGTTTAAATCGTACTTATATGACCGCCATCAGTTCGTAGCAGTGAATGAAGATGTATCATATCGATCACAAGTGCAGTATGGAGTACCTCAAGGCTCAGTTCTAGGGCCGCTACTCTTCACGCTTTATATGTTACCCTTGGGAGATATCATCAGGAAACATGGTGTTAGCTTTCACTGTTATGCTGATGATACGCAGCTCTATATTTCCTCGCAGCCCGGTGAAACACACCAATTTGAAAAACTAATGGAATGCATAGTCGATATAAAAAATTGGATGACAAGTAATTTCTTACTGCTAAATTCAGAAAAAACAGAGGTGTTAATCATAGGGCCTAAAAACTCTACTTGTAATAACCTAGAACACTGTCTAAGACTTGATGGTTGCTCTGTCAATTCTTCGTCATCAGTTAGGAACCTAGGTGTGCTACTTGATCGCAATCTTTCCTTAGAAAGCCACGTTTCTAGCATTTGTAAAACTGCATTTTTCCATCTCAAAAATATATCTAAATTACGGCCTATGCTCTCAATGTCAAATGCAGAAATGTTAATCCATGCATTTATGACTTCAAGGTTAGACTACTGTAATGCTTTATTGGGTGGTTGTTCTGCACGCTTGGTAAACAAACTACAGCTAGTCCAAAATGCAGCAGCAAGAGTTCTTACTAGAACCAGGAAGTATGACCATATTAGCCCGGTCCTGTCCACACTGCACTGGCTCCCTATCAAACATCGTATAGATTTTAAAATATTGCTTATTACTTATAAAGCCCTGAATGGTTTAGCACCTCAGTATTTGAATGAGCTCCTTTTACATTATACTCCTCTACGTCCGCTACGTTCTCAAAACTCAGGCAATTTGATAATACCTAGAATATCAAAATCAACTGCGGGCGGCAGATCCTTTTCCTATTTGGCGCCTAAACTCTGGAATAACCTACCTAACATTGTTCGGGAGGCAGACACACTCTTGCAGTTTAAATCTAGATTAAAGACCCATCTCTTTAACCTGGCATACACATAACATACTAATATGCTTTTAATATCCAAATCCGTTAAAGGATTTTTAGGCTGCATTAATTAGGTAAACTGGAACCGGAACACTTCACATAACACCATACTTTCTACATCATTAGAAGAATGGCATCTACGCTAATATTTGTCTGTTTCTCTCTTGTTCCGAGGTCACCGTGGCCACCAGATCCAGTCTGTGTCCAGATCAGAGGGTCACTGCAGTCACCCGGATCCAGTACGTATCCAGACCAGATGGTGGATCAGCACCTAGAAAGGACCTCTACTGCCCTGAAAGACAGCGGAGACCAGGACAACTAGAGCCCCAGATACAGATCCCCTGTAAAGACCTTGTCTCAGAGGAGCACCAGGACAAGACCACAGGAAACAGATGATTCTTCTGCACAATCTGACTTTGCTGCAGCCTGGAATTGAACTACTGGTTTCGTCTGGTCAGAGGAGAACTGGCCCCCCAACTGAGCCTGGTTTCTCCCAAGGTTTTTTTCTCCATTCTGTCACCGATGGAGTTTCGGTTCCTTGCCGCTGTCGCCTCTGGCTTGCTTAGTTGGGGTCACTTCATCTACAGCGATATCGTTGACTTGATTGCAAATTAAAACAGACACTATTTCAACTGAACAGAGATGACATAACTGAATTCAATGATGAACTGCCTTTAACTATCATTTTGCATTATTGAGACACTGTTTTCCAAATGAATGTTGTTCAGTGCTTTGGCGCAATGTATTTTGTTTAAAGCACTATATAAATAAAGGTGATTGATTTTCTGAATTTAGCAGTAAGAAATTACTCGTCATCCAATTTTTTATATCGACTATGCATTCCATTAGTTTTTCAAATTGGTGTGTTTCACCGGGCTGCGAGGAAATATAGAGCTGCGTATCATCAGCATAACAGTGAAAGCTAACACCATGTTTCCTGATGATATCTCCCAAGGGTAACATATAAAGCGTGAAGAGTAGCGGCCCTAGAACTGAGCCTTGAGGTACTCCATACTGCACTTGTGATCGATATGTTACATCTTCATTCACTGCTACGAACTGATGGCGGTCATATAAGTACGATTTAAACCATGCTAATGCACTTCCACTGATGCCAACAAAGTGTTCAAGTCTATGCAAAAGAATGTTGTGGTCAATTGTGTCAAACGCAGCACTAAGATCCAATAAAACTAATAGAGAGATACACCCACGATCAGATGATAAGAGCAGATCATTTGTAACTCTAAGGAGATAAGGAGGATAAGTGCCACTTTCCTACCAGTCTTGGACTATGGGGATGTTATTTATATGCATGCTGCCTCTACTACGCTGCACACACTTGACTCAGTCTATCATGGTGCATTACGTTTCATTACTAATGCCAAGTCACATGCTCATCACTGTTGTCTTTATGAGGAAACTGGTTTTAGCTCTTTAGGTCTGCGTAGATGGTTCCACTGGCACATTTTTATTTTTAAAGCAATAAATGGTAATTTACCCAGCTATATTACTAGTTTGTTGACCAGGAATCATCAGCTTTATAATCTTCGCTCCGCTAATATTCTGGCTCTAAATATCCCACGTGTAACAACAGAATTTGGCAAGACTGCTTTTAGTTATGCTGCTCCTTGGTGTTGGAATTTACTCCAAAAAGTTTTGAAGCTTTCTGTTCTTATCCCACTTAAACATTTTAAACAATTACTTAAAAAAATCGAAATTTGAACAATGCACATGCTTTCAATAAGCCTTTTATGTTATTTTAAATTGTTTTACATGTACTGTAAATCAGTTTTGACTGCTGTGTCTGTTTTTGTGATTCTGTGTAACTTGTATACAGTTGCTCCAGGGCTCCCTTGTAAAAGAGAATTGACTATCTCAATGGGACATCACCTGGTAAAATAAAGAAAAAAAACAAAAAAAAAAAAACAACTGTGCACAAAAACCTTTGAATGTTTAAAATTTACGAGTGTCTGAATGTACGAATCGTCATTTACTACGAATCCACTCGGATTTGAGTGTGTGTGTTTTTGAGACTTTTCTGGCAGTGCTCTCTTCCCACGTGGGTCTGTCGTACTCTTTAGCCAATCAGATGCGAGCTTACCATTCAACCAATCATATCATAAGCCACTGAGTGCATTCAAGGAGCACGATTCTGCAGCACCTTTTGCGCAATATGATTAATTAGAACGGAAATTAATCCTTTACATCAGTAATCCAGCATGGCGAATGAAGAACGGGAAGCACTTATGTATCTATGTGTTTTTTTAATTTAATTTTTTATTTTTTTCAGATCTTTTCCTGTCTCTTATTTTGTTCTTGTTAAGATCAGATTTATGAAGCTGTATATTGATTCAACTTGGTTTGCGTCTTAAAATTGTATTTTGACAAAATGTTAATAAAAAAATAAAATAAAAAAAAAAAGAACGGGAAGCACGGGTAAGAGTTTAGTTTATTTCATAAAAGTCTGAGTTTACACATTTTATCGTTTACACATTCAATCAAGACAGTTTTTCTAGTTAGAAAACTAGTTAGAAATAAATACAGTTGTTACAGGACAGTTACAGTAATTATAAATTAAACTGCAATAAGGAAAGTAAAAAGAAAGACCTGTAAAGACAAAAGTAACATTTTGAGAGTTGTGAAATTATAATTCTAAATAATCTTTTTTTATAAATTGATGTCTGTTAGGTCAGTGTGTACTTTCTTACAGTAATACATTTTAAAACATGTAGCCTAGTCATTGTTAACCACTACGTTGAAGCAATGTAGTTCGATCAAGATAAACAACATCAGATATTTAGAAACGTTGTTTAATTTGTAGATATATTGTCTGTACATTGAAATGCGTCTTTCTCTTCTTATAATTTAGGAATATCTAAAGCAGTATATTCTTCAGCGACTTCATGATCGTTCAGTTCAGGGATTCCCAAAGTGTGGTGCGCGAGAGGAAAAATGTAATGGCGGTCTGTTTTTTTTTTTTTTTATGGGATTTTTCCATACAATAAAAAAAAACATGAACAGTAAACATTTCCTTTGTAATCGCTTTTATTTAAAAAAAACTATAATGTATTAGTTTTCGCTGTCTTCAACGCACTGTTCTTCTTTTATGTACTGCAGGCTAATATGCGTGCCAACTTGTTTCATTCATTCCATAATATATATTATAAATATGCTTAACTGGCTGAAATCAGAGAAACTGTCAAGTCGGACATCTTATGATAAAGTTGTTAGTCAGCAGGATAGGGGTCAAGAGAGAGTGAGGATTTGGAGGCAACAGAGACGAAGAGAATAGAGAAAGAAAATGAGCAAATAAAAAAATCTTGAGGAAATCTCTCTCTCGCTGCAGGCTGAGCGACTTTTGCTCTGCACTCGAAAAGTTCCAGATGCATCCTCTTTCATTTTATTTTATGTTTGAGCCTATGCTCTTTGCAACTTAATTATGTTGTGGATCGTGTGTTATTTATTGTCGCACTTGAAAAGTTTCAGATTTATCCTCGTTTTTATTTATTTTAAATATTTCGGAGCTTATTCTCTTTAATGATGTGGATCGTTTGTAACTTCATTGCAATTAAATTCAATGTACTGTCGTTCTAATTTCCATAACGGTTATGTTATAGTGCAGCGGTTCCCAAACTTTTTTTCCTGTGCACCCCCTTCTATGCCCCAACCGGGTTGGCGCACCCCCAATCCCCACTTAAAAAAACGCAACAAAGCTGTCTTTTAGCGCCATATAAAGAGTCATGAACAAAGAACATCAACAAAGTTTCAATATAATGAAACAAAGCTACGCACAAGCTTCCACTTTTAAGAGGACGAGTGACAGACAAAGGCTCAGTAACAGAAAGCATGGTTATTTTCAGCCATGTAAAAGAAATGACCATGGAGCTTGCAGCAGCATCATCTCAACCCGTGGCCCGTCACCAATTCAAATGCGTCCCACCATGCTGAACACAATTATTTTATTTTTTTCAGTTGTACAATTATTATTATTATTATTATTACATTCATACATTTACTTAAGAAATATAAGCTATAGCCTAATGTTTTTTTTAAGTTCAATTATTTTGTGTTTCATATATTATTTTCAGACATGAGCAGACCTACTCACATAACATTACTGATTTAATGAACACATACAAGTGCCCACTTTGGCAGAATTCAATCAACAGCCATTAGTTCGGTAAAATTGAGCATCATAATGGACAAATTTGTTTTTAAGGGAGAAAAAAAAGGAATGTGAAAATGCCAGCGAATTAACACGTAGCCTAGAAAAAAATAATAGTCACAGTATCAGTAGTGAAGGAGAGTGCTGGATTTTCGGTTTGCCTCCATTTTACTTGAAGTTCAGGCAAATGGGAACACCATATATTACATAGCAATCATCCTTAATTGAAGAAATGTGGCAAAACATCTCTGGAGAGAACATTATATTATTAAATTCAAATGTGCCCTCCATATTTGGACCAACATAGGCTACATTTGTGAATGCAAATTTTCTGCAATGTCGCGTCAACCGTGCGGACAGGTGCGTGTGGTCAGTAGGCTTCAAAAGCTCAATTGCACATGTGGAGGCAGTGTGAAGAAGCCCATTGCTACTCGAATCTGTGCAATCTGCTTGCACTTGGACTTGGACCATACAGCCCAGTGGAAAAAAAGGTTGAGAACCACTATCACATATATATTTACAAATTAAACAACGTTTCTAAATATCTGATGTTGTTTATCTTGATCGAACTACATTGCTTCAACGTAGTGGTTAACAATGACTAGGCTACATGTTTTAAAATGTATTACTGTAAGAAAGTACACACTGACCTAACAGACATCAATTTATAAAACAAAATTATTTAGAATTATAATTTCACAACTCTCAAAATGTTACTTTTGTCTTTACAGGCCTTTCTTTTTACTATCCTGATTGCAGTTTAATTTATAATTACTGTAACTGTCCTGTAACAACTGTATTTTGATTGAATGTGTAAACGATAAAATGTGTAAACTCAGACTTTTATGAAATAAACTAAACTCTTACCCGTGCTTCCCATTCTTCATTCGCCATGCTGGATTACTGATGTAATTTCCGTTCTAATTAATCCATATTGCGCAAAAGGTGCGCAGAATCGTGCTCCTTGAATGCACTCAGTGGCTTATGATATGATTAGTTGAATGGTAAGCTCGCATCTGATTGGCTAAAGAGTACGACAGACCCACGTGGGAAGAGAGCACTGCCAGAAAAGTCTCAAAAACACACACACTCAAATCCGAGTGGATTCGTAGTAAATGACGATTCGTACATTCAGACACTCGTAAATTTTAAACATTCAAAGGTTTTTGTGCACAGTTGTATATCTACAAATAGTTTTTTGCATTTGTGAAACATATTTTATAAATATATAATTTTATTTTGCGCATGTGAATTGCTTTTTGTAAATATACATTTTTTTCTCTTTTGTAATGTGCATAACGACTGTAGGTTGGTTTTGTAGGTATTTCCCCAGATTTCCACACAATAACTTAAGTAAGGCACTATGAGTGTATTATACAGAATATAGAGTGATTTATTATTCAAAATATATCTTGTTTTATTTAATATTGCTATAGTCTTTACCAGTTTTGCTTCAATGTGTTTTATATGTGGTTTCCAGCTAATTTTGTGGTCTAAAGTAACACCAAGAAATTTATTTTTGTAGACTCTTTCTATACTAATATTATTAATTTTCAATTCTATTTCAGGTTTAATATAATTTCCAAATAACATAATCTTTGTTTTAGCTATATTTAGTGATAATTTATTTACATCAAACCAGCGTTTTCATTTAATCATTTCATTTGCTATTGCATTCAAAAGCTGCTGTAAGTTATCCCCTGAAAAAAAATATTTGTATCATCAGCAAACATGATAAATTTTAATAGATTTGATACTCTACAAATATCATTAATATACATTATGAAGAGTTTTAGGCCAAGGACCGATCCCTGAGGTACTCCACAAGTTATATCAATACATACAGACTTTTGATCACCAATTTCCATAAATTGTTTCCTGCTTCTCAAATAGCTACTTACCCAGTTAAATCCAACTCTTCTTATTCCATACCTCTCCTATTTATGTATTAAAATATCATGATTTATGGTATCAAATGCTTTCTTTAAATCTATAAATATTCCTAACACATATTTTATTTTGTATCTATACAATTTGTAATTTCCTCAGTTAATTCCATTAAAGATAAAGATGTTGATCTGTTTGTCCGGAATCCGTATTGACTCTCCTCAAGCAATTTGTGTGTTTCAATAAAATTATCTAATCTTTGTGTAAACAGTTTTTCTAGGATTTTGGAGAACTGTGGAAGTATAGAAATGGGCCTGTAATTTGTGAAAATGTGTTTATCTCCTTTCATATAATGATATTACTTTCGCTACTTTCATTTTGGCTGGAAATTTTCCAAGTTGAAAAGACAAATTAGCAATATGAGTTAATGGTTATGAAGTTTCTTCAATCACTTTTTTTTTTTTACTAAACTCATATCAATATTATTCCAGTCCACAGAAGATTTATTTTTGCACTTTCTTACAATGTCTACTATCTCGTTACTTTCCACTTCTCTTAGAAAAATAGAGCTTGGGTTTCTATCCCAAAGATCCTCCACCACCCCTGCTGTAGTTTCTGAGTAATTTATTATTTTTGCTAAATTTGGTCCCACATTTACAAAAAAAATTATTGAAACAATTAACCACATCTTCTTTGTTTTTATTATCTTATCATTATCAACAAAATAATCCGGATAATTTATATTTGTATTTTTAGTTTAATTTCTAATTATACCATTTAGAATGTTCCATAAACCTTTCATATTATTTTTTTATTAATCTCTAATATTTTATTATAATATTCTTTTTTACACCTCCTCATAATACTAATTAATTTATTCTTATACTTTATATATTTATTTTCAGCTTCTTGGGTGCGATATTTAATAAAATGTCTATAAAGTGTGTTTTTCTTCTTACAAGCATTTAATAAAACCTTTTGTGATTCATGGACTATTTGTTTGACTATTATGCTTGTTTCTATATTGTTTTACAGGACCGTTTTTATCATACAATGATGTAAAAATATTTAGAAATTCATTATATGCTTTATCAATGTCATCCTCTTCATATACTATATTCCAGTTTTGTTCCATTAATTCACTCTTTAGTGAATTCATATAGTTTTTCCATCCAATCATTAAATAATACAATATTTGATCCAGGGGTTCTGTATATACAACTCACAACAATGTTTTTTGACTTTTCCATACATATTTCTATTGTAATGCATTCCAACAAGTCATCGACCATTGCTGTCATACCCTCCTTATACTTCAGACTATTGTGCACATATACTGCCACACCTCCTCCACTTCTATTCACTCTATTTCTATAATTCAATTCATAGTCCTCAATCTCAAAGTCCACCCCTTTTTCATCACTAAACCAGGACTCTGAAATAGCTATAATGCTGAATAGATACTTTAATTGTCTTAATCTTTAATGCTTTTGAAATTGGCATATAAACTGCTACTATTAAAGTGGATTATTGATATATCTTGCTCTAGTTGGAAGGTTATATTGAATTGCTTATCTGTATAATATCTACAACTGTTATTAATCAATGTTATTTTCTATATCTTGCATTTTATACTCAGTATATACAATTTTTTTTAATCCCGATGTACCTAACTTTTTATTTTCAACAGCTGACATAGTTGTCATTTTATGATCTTTTCATTCTTTCTTTACTCCTGGGTAATTTGCATTACCTTGTCTCCTTTTCCTTACTGATATTTCTCCAGATCCTCCAGATCCCTAATGATAAGCTAAACGAGATGCAACTGTCCCAAATTGGATGATTATCTGATCGTGCTCCTCCTGAACTTTGTTAATAAAACTAAAGTACATTTCACAAGTTCACCCTTACATCTAATCTGAAGGCGAATAGTAGGCATATTTTGGCGTGCTTATTTAGCTGCCCCCCAAAATATGCATGTTGAAAAGAACAATGCAGAGCGACCGGGAGAGCCTGTGCAATGTTCGACGAGATCTGCGGCTCGCAACGTCTTACCGGCGAGCCCTCCGTGCCGCTTATGAGAGGAGCACGAAGCCGGATATCAAAAAATGAGGGACTTTTGCTGCCTCCAAAGGTAGCTCCCTCTTGTGGCTGAGTACGAGGCGCGGTTTGGTGCATTTGATGGAGGGCTCTCACAGCGACTGAAGGGAGCCAGCGGCTGTACCCCATCGGGACTGGACTGCACTGGAAGAGGAGCCTAGTCCGATGCTGAGAAGGCAAAGAGACGTGACTGATGGAGGGACTCCCGCAGACCTGCGGATCTGCTGCACCGGAAGGGGGAGTCCTCCATTGCGGGTTTATGTGAGGCACGGTTTTTCGCCTCAGAGGGTTCTCCCAGCCTCCATAGGGGCTACGCAACTCTGCATCGGGAGTGCAGCCCCGGAGGGGAGAGCCCTGATTGATGCTAACTGGAATACCACTGTTGGAGGGACTCTTGCTGCGTCCGAAAGGAGCTGCGGCTCTGCTGCACCGGAAAGGCGAGTCCCCCTTGTGATGCGAGGCATGGTTTGATGCATCTGATGGAGGGCTCTCACTGCGACCGAAGGAAGCCAGCGGCTCTATTTCACCGGGAGGGAGAACCCTGTCCGCCCTTGAGTATGCAAAATAACTCAGACGGGGGGCTCACCCTGCGACCGAAGGGAGCCATGGGTCTGCTGCACCGATAGGGGAGCCCCGTCAGATGCAAAGTAGGCAAGAAGACGCGACTGATGGAGGGACTCTCGCTGCATCCGAAGGGAGCTGCGGCCCTGCTGCACCGGAAGGGAGAGTCCCCCTTGCGACTGGATATGAGGCATGATTTAATGCATCGGATGGAGGGCTGTCACAAGGACAGAAGGGGGCCTGTGGCTCTGCTGCACCGGGAGGGAGAACCCCGTCTGCCGCTGAGCACACGCAGGGCAACTCAATTACAGACGAAGGGCTCACACTGCAACTGAAGGGAGCCACTGCCCTGCTGCTCCAGAAGGGAGAGCCCTGTCCGATGCTGAATAGGCAAGGAGATTGTAACGATGGCTGGAGAACCCTTACTTTGACCGAAGAAACGATAACTGAGAGGCTTCGATTAATCAAGTAAACAACATGTGACCAACAGGCCGCAATTGTCATAATCGGATATATAAATAAGTACAAGTCTGAAACCATCTGCAGCAGACATGGTTTGAAACAAACAAGAAAGACCAGTCAATTAGACTCAATCTTTACTAACATTTCCTCCATGTTTGAGTCACCAGAGCATTTGCCTCCTGTTGGCTCCTCTGACCATGAGACTATCCTACTAAATGCTGGAAACTGGCCTATCAAGCCTGTCAAGCACATTTTTTGTAGAAAACGTACTTCTGAAACAAATAGGCAACTGGGCCTTCTCATGAATACCTCAGATTTTTCTCACATTCATGAGGCTACGGACCCTGAGGCTAAGGTCAGTGCCTTCACTTCCACGATCAAGTCTATCTTAGATAAAACAATTCCATTTAAGAAAGTTTCTATTACAAATAATGCTAAACCTTGAATGACCATACAAATCAAAGATCTGCTAAACACTGCTAGACAGCATGCCTTTTGTTCTGGCAATAAAACATCCTACAGTAAACTAAAAGCAATTATTGCCAAAAAAATTAAGAACGCAAAGAAACAATATTATAAACATGAGGTCGAGAAACTGCAAATCACCAAGCCTAAGCAATGGTTTAAGTCTGTGAAGGCTTTAATGGGGATGGAAGGTGATAAGAGTGATGTGGTGTCTCAGGATCATAACATCAAGCAATACGAGTGTTATAACTTGTCAAAGCACTTTGCTTCTGTGTGGGATTATGCAAGTCATATTTCTCTGTCTGAGGAAGAGGTTGCCTGCAACTTATCCAGTTGTAATATACCTCTTTTGAGTATTGGACAAGTTAAGGTCAGACTCCGCAAAATGAAGGCAGCAAAGGCCGCTGGTCCTGAAGACATTCCTCCTTGGATATTAAAGACCTTTCACAAGGAACTGGCACCGGTGCTATGTGATATTTTTTACAAGTGCATGCAAAATAACATTTTCCCAAAACAATGGAAGGAGGCTGTGGTCAAGGCTGTTCCCAAAAAAACAAAGCCCAGTTTTCCAGTAGACTATCGGCAGATTTCATTACTCAGCTGTGTTGGCAAAGTGTATGAAGGAATCCTCAGGAATCCTTTTTCCCGGAAAAACACGAGCGCCTGGAGGCGTGACGTGTGGGCGGTGCTAAAGAATCACGAGCGCGAGTAGGCTTTTGCGTTGAGGAAAAAAACATCCAAAGGAAATAAACATCCAAAACAAACCATGGCTAACGGTCAGATTCAGCCGTATATTTATGATCCAGAATCAGATCCAGAGGCCAGCGAGTAGTGCTGTGCAGGTAAACCTCACTCCCCGATCTCAAGAGACGCACTAGCGACAGACGTTAGTGGCAGTAGCCATTTAGCCTCCTTGTTAGTGCGTCCGCCTCCCATGCCGGAGACCGAGCAAGTGCGAGGAGCATCAGAGAGGACCCGGGGGAGAGGGGTTACACGAGAGCAGCATCAGCAACGACGTATCTATGTGGTATGTATTCAATCAATCAATCACCTTTATTTATATAGTGCTTTAAACAAAATACATTGCGCCAAAGCACTGAACAACATTCATTTGGAAAACAGTGTCTCAATAATGCAAAATGATAGTTAAAGGCAGTTCATCATTGAATTCATTGATGTCATCTCTGTTCAGTTGAAATAGTGTCTGTTTTAATTTGCAATCAAGTCAACGATATCGCTGTAGATGAAGTGACCCCAACTAAGCAAGCCAGAGGCGACAGCGGCAAGGAACCGAAACTCCATCGGTGACAGAATGGAGAAAAAAACCTTGGGAGAAACCAGGCTGAGTTGGGGGGCCAGTTCTCCTCTGACCAGACGAAACCAGTAGTTCAATTCCAGGCTGCAGCAAAGTCAGATTGTGCAGAAGAATCATCTGTTTCCTGTGGTCTTGTCCTGGTGCTCCTCTGAGACAAGGTCTTTACAGGGGATCTGTATCTGGGGCTCTAGTTGTCCTGGTCTCCGCTGTCTTTCAGGTCAGTAGAGGTCCTTTCTAGGTGCTGATCCACCATCTGGTCTGGATACGTACTGGATCCGGGTGACTGCAGTGACCCTCTGATCTGGACACAGACTGGATCTGGTGGCCACGGTGACCTCGGAACAAGAGAGAAACAGACAAATATTAGCGTAGATGCCATTCTTCTAATGATGTAGAAAGTACGGTGTTATGTGAAGTGTTCCGGTTCCAGTTTACCTAATTAATGCAGCCTAAAAATCCTTTAACGGATTTGGATATTAAAAGCATATTAGTATGTTATGTGTATGCCAGGTTAAAGAGATGGGTCTTTAATCTAGATTTAAACTGCAAGAGTGTGTCTGCCTCCCGAACAATGTTAGGTAGGTTATTCCAGAGTTTAGGCGCCAAATAGGAAAAGGATCTGCCGCCCGCAGTTGATTTTGATATTCTAGGTATTATCAAATTGCCTGAGTTTTGAGAACGTAGCGGACGTAGAGGAGTATAATGTAAAAGGAGCTCATTCAAATACTGAGGTGCTAAACCATTCAGGGCTTTATAAGTAATAAGCAATATTTTAAAATCTATACGATGTTTGATAGGAAGCCAGTGCAGTGTGGACAGGACCGGGCTAATATGGTCATACTTCCTGGTTCTAGTAAGAACTCTTGCTGCTGCATTTTGGACTAGCTGTAGTTTGTTTACCAAGCGTGCAGAACAACCACCCAATAAAGCATTACAGTAGTCTAACCTTGAAGTCATAAATGCATGGATTAACATTTCTGCATTTGACATTGAGAGCATAGGCCGTAATTTAGATATATTTTTGAGATGGAAAAATGCAGTTTTACAAATGCTAGAAACGTGGCTTTCTAAGGAAAGATTGCGATCAAGTAGCACACCTAGGTTCCTAACTGATGACGAAGAATTGACAGAGCAACCATCAAGTCTTAGACAGTGTTCTAGGTTATTACAAGTAGAGTTTTTAGGCCCTATGATTAACACCTCTGTTTTTTCTGAATTTAGCAGTAAGAAATTACTCGTCATCCAATTTTTTATATCGACTATGCATTCCATTAGTTTTTCAAATTGGTGTGTTTCACCGGGCTGCGAGGAAATATAGAGCTGCGTATCATCAGCATAACAGTGAAAGCTAACACCATGTTTCCTGATGATATCTCCCAAGGGTAACATATAAAGCGTGAAGAGTAGCGGCCCTAGAACTGAGCCTTGAGGTACTCCATACTGCACTTGTGATCGATATGATACATCTTCATTCACTGCTACGAACTGATGGCGGTCATATAAGTACGATTTAAACCATGCTAATGCACTTCCACTGATGCCAACAAAGTGTTCAAGTCTATGCAAAAGAATGTTGTGGTCAATTGTGTCAAACGCAGCACTAAGATCCAATAAAACTAATAGAGAGATACACCCACGATCAGATGATAAGAGCAGATCATTTGTAACTCTAAGGAGAGCAGTTTCAGTACTATGATACGGTCTAAATCCTGACTGGAAATCCTCACATATACCATTTTTCTCTAAGAAGGAATATAATTGTGAGGATACCACCTTTTCTAGTATCTTGGACAGAAAAGGGAGATTCGAGATTGGTCTATAATTAACTAGTTCTCTGGGGTCAAGTTGTGGCTTTTTTATGAGAGGCTTAATAACAGCCAGTTTGAAGGTTTTGGGGACATGTCCTAATAACAATGAGGAATTAATAATAGTCAGAAGAGGACCTATGACTTCTGGAAGCACCTCTTTTAAGAGCTTAGATGGTATAGGGTCTAACATACATGTTGTAAGTTTAGATGATTTAACAAGTTTATACAATTCTTCCTCTCCTATAGTAGAGAATGAGTGGAACTGTTCCTCAGGGGGTCTATAGTGCACTGTCTGATGCGAAACTGTAGCTGACGGCTGAATGGTTGCAATTTTATCTCTAATAGTATCGATTTTAGAAGTAAAGTAGTTCATAAAGTCATTACTGCTGTGGTGTTGGGAAATGTCAACACTTGTTGAGGCTTTATTTTTCGTTAATTTAGCCACTGTATTGAATAAATACCTGGGGTTATGTTTGTTTTCTTCTAAAAGAGAAGAAAAGTAATCAAATCTAGCAGTTTTTAATGCTTTTCGGTAGGATATGCTACTTTCCCGCCAAGCAATACGAAATACCTCTAGTTTTGTTTTCCTCCAGCTGCGCTCCATTTTTCGGGCTGCTCTCTTTAGGGTGCGAGTATGCTCATTATACCATGGTGTCAAACTGTTTTCCTTAACCTTTCTTAAGCGTAAAGGAGCAACTGTATTTAAAGTGCTAGAAAAGAGAGAGTCCATAGTTTCTGTTACATCATCAAGTTGTTCTGAGGTTTTGGATATGCTAAGGAATTCGGATACATCAGGAAGATAACTTAAAAAGCTGTCTTTTGTGGTAGAAGTGATGGTTCTTCGATACTTGTAACAAGAAGAAGAATTTACAATTTTGGCTATATGAAGTTTACACAGAACTAAATAATGATCTGAGATATCATCACTTGGCTGAATAATTTCAACACTATCAACATCAATTCCATGTGACAGTATTAAATCTAGAGTATGATTTCGACAATGAGTAGGTCCTGAAACGTGTTGTCTAACACCAATAGAGTTCAGAATGTCTATAAATGCTGATCCCAATACATCTTTTTCATTATCGACATGGATATTAAAATCACCAACTATTAAGACTTTATCTGCAGCCAGAACTAACTCGGATGTAAAATCACCAAACTCTTTAATAAAGTCTGTATGGTGCCCTGGTGGCCTGTATACAGTAGCCAGTACAAACATAACAGGGGATTTATCATTAACATTGGTTTCTCTGGATAATGTTATATGAAGCACCATTACTTCAAACGAGTTATACTTGAAGCCTGCCCTCTGAGAAATCCTGAAAACGTTATTATAAACGTTATACATAATATTCAATTATGTATTGAAACTGTATATGTTTTCCTAGCGGTTTTGGAAAATGACTAAGTTCCACTTTATGTCGTCTTTTTTTTTTTAAAGCTGTACATGTGGAAAGTGCAGTTTGATGACAACATTGCATGTTGTTTACTTGATGTGCTTACACACCGATAGCTAAGTTAACAACACAGAGATATTTGAAGCAGTTTTACTCACCGCCTGCGGTTCCAACACACGATCGTGACCCTTTTTCGTTGGGACTGCATTATCCTTAGGAAATAAACGATGCTCAAATCCGTCGTCAAACTGGGCCTTGTTTGTAAAACAAGCATCTTCGAAATGCAGGGAACAAACACTTGCACAACTCCGTTGATACTCTTTTAAAATAAACTCCATCCACTGGTCCCTTAATGCTGTTTTTTTTTGGTAATCTGTGCAGGGTTGTCTTGCCCTGTCAACCAAAAACACACTTCTTTTGTGACATTCGGTCTCTCGCTCTGATCAGTGAATGTCTGTGCTCTCAGTGCTCTGCTATACGGGAGCGCGCGCTCTTCCGGCAGAAATTCCGCTCCATCTAACATCACACAGACCCATACTCGAAAAAAATACTTTCCGAAACTTGTGACAAACCGGAAGAGGTATTTTTGGTAAAAAACTCAGTATGCATGAAATAGCATTTCACCACCCCCCCCCCCCTTTAAGGTTTTTATTAAGTCGTTGATGAAGCACGAATTTAGATTGAGTGTTCAGGAGTTGGACATAAAAGCGAGCCTGATGAGGTTGAATTGGAGAATGGACATAAATTGTATTTATTTTTTTACATATAACCTCTTTTTTACATTTAGTGGCTTCTCCTTTCTTGATAACATAGTTTTGTTATCAAGTATAGACGAATCAGATGTTTTTTTGTTTTTGTTTACTGCTGCGGCAGTAGGGAAGGATGGAAAGGGCTCCTGCGGCAGCAGATACTGCTGCGGCGGTGGGGAGATATGGAAAAAAGGCTCCTGCAGGGGCGGGCACTGCTGGGATGGCTGAAGTGAGGATTGACCATTATAGATAGATAGGGGGATGTTAGGAGAGTTAGCTATGGTAGATAAGGAGTTTGATTGAAACGGGATGGGCTGGCGTTAGAGGGGTTGGCTGAAGAGGGTTTGGTGAATTTTTATATATATAATCAGTCTGACCATTAATAGTTCTTGGTGCCCTCTGCCTTCTGACAAAAACTGGAGCTGGAGCCAACTGCTGTAGTTGTTGGCTGATTTGTCAATTGCTCAAACCTTGTCTGAATTAATACATTCCTGTTGGAAAAGCATCTTTTCCTCTCATTTTGGCCTTCAAGCCTTTTTAAATGGCCTCCAGAGCAGATACATTAGGGATGCTGTTTTCCTGCTGTAGTATGGACTGTGGAAACAGAGGTTTTTGAAACGATGTAGCATGTTTATGTAGCGCCCCCTAGTGCTAACCAATACCAGAACAGGGCAACTAACATCTATCTAGGTCCGGGGTGTGGTCTGCCTTGAGTGACTCACAAAAGAGTTAGTAATGAGTTGAACAGTTGACAGTTTTATTACATTAGGGGACACAACAATGAACACAGTACTATAATGTACCAAGAATGAAAATAAAATAAAACAAAAATAGAGCTCTTTCAATAATAAAAGGAAAGGAAAATGTCCCTGTGAGCTGACACTTCAGCTCAATGCTCCTTTAAGTCGAGGAGTATGAAATTGAGTTCAGAGTTCAGTTCCTGGTCCTTTTGTGTGTGTGTATATTAAGTCCAGTACTACTACCCGGGTAGAGTTAATAGCGTAAGTGTATTCTTATCTGTATCCTGTCTGAACGAAACTAGTCCGACGTCCTCGGTGGCTGGTCCCACGGCTGGCCACACCGTTCTCACGACCATCCACCATCACTCTGGGCTGGGCTCGCCATCTTTGATTCGTCTATTTCTCTCGTAGTGATCAAAATAACAAAAACCAACCGGAGTTTCAAACAACAACAACCCGACTGAGGCTGCTCCTCTCGTGCTCACAGTTGATGCTCTACAGCAATTGCTCACAGCTCACACACGGTTTCAGGAAGAGATCTACCAAAACATGAAAACTGCGCGTAGCACTCTTTACCAATCCTGATACAGTCTGTTTATGACGCTCTAGTGTATTGCGTTCTCTGGTGGGAAAATATAGAACTACACCTCTAAACAACATATATGGTTTTAGTAGCCCTATGTTTCATATGGGTTACACCCTCCCCCCTTGACTCTGCATGGGTCCCTTCATGCTTGGATATGGGGTCCCTTTGGAAACTATCATTACCCCCAATGATGTCAAATGCTTGTTTAAAGCTCTCTAAAAGACTCTGTGCAAGGGATATTAAGGGTTTCCCCAATTGAATGTACTGGAAACGGTCTGGTGGTCGCCGTGACCTCTCAGATTTGCGTGTAGGGTCATCTGTTTCTCCATCCTCAATATTTTCACTTTTCTCTGTTCTTTCAGTTGTCTCAGAGGTTTGTGTTCGAGGCAATTCGTTTTGCTGAACCTCATCAACAGCTTCTCCATTTCCAGGGTCCTCTAGGCTAACAGGAAAAACATCACTGTCATACTCAATAACCGCTGGAATTACATTCGTCACGCCCGTTGAAGTTACATCTTTCCCGGTAGCAGTTTGCTTATCCATAATCTCTGACTCATTTCCTTCAATCATCTCAGGAGGTGTCCCATCAGGTTCTGTAGATGACTCAGGGGGACTGCCTACAATAGGCTCATCCTGAGACTGGGAGTTTGAGGAGGCTATTGGCATGACTGGTAAATTGTTACCCCCTGCGGCTGGAGTTAAAGTGGTTTGCTTCCTCTTGGGAATTTCATACACCTGAAAGAACCTTTCCTCAGGAATGACAGACAGCTGGGTAGGACAAAAGGGTGAATCATCCTCAGACTCTGAACGCTCTTCAAGTGGCTGAGTTTGACTATGCCTAGTTCTTGGCCGACGGGCCTTTGGTTCGGGCCGTTCCGTTTCCTCTGTTTCAGATAAGTCACCACAAGGGAGTAGGAGATCCCTATGTAAGGTGCGACTGGGACCATCTCCGTTCAGGGGGTGTACTGTGTACACAGGTAAGTCGCCCATCTTTTTCAGAACTTTGTACATAATGGGCTCCCACTTATCCGCAAGCTTGTGTTTGTTTCTCAACCGCAAGTTCCTTACTAACACTTGGTCACCTTCCTCTAGCGTTGATTCTCTTACTACTTTATCAAAGCGACGTTTGTTTCTCTCAGCAACCTTTTGTGAATTCCTGGTGGCGATCTGATAACTCTCCTCAAGACGTGCTTTCAGGTTTCTCACGTATTGGGAGTGAGATTTAGGAGCACCATCTTTAACAGGTAAGCTAAAGGCAATATCTACTGGTAACCTTGGCTGGCGCCCGAACAGCAACTCATACGGACTGAAACCGGTAACCTCGTTCTTGGTGCAATTATAGGCATGAGTTAGGGGTTTTACATAGTCACGCCAGTGATTTTTGTCCTTTTCTCTCAAGGTTCCTAACATGCCTAGCAGTGTTCGGTTGAATCGTTCGACAGGGATTCCCCTCGGATGATAGGGACTTGTGCGTAATTTGGTAATGCTGGCTAGGGTACAGAGCTCTTTGATGAGTTGAGACTCGAAATCCCTGCCCTGATCACTAAGCAGACGCTCTGGAAACCCGTAGTGCACCAAATACTGCTCCCAAAGACACTTTGCAACTGTTGTAGCCTTCTGGTCTTTGGTTGGTATGGCAACAGCATACTTAGTAAAGTGATCTGTTATGACCAAGACGTCTTTGGTGTTGCGACTGTCAGGCTCCAAAGACAAAAAGTCCATGCATACCAATTCCATGGGACGAGTTGTCTGGATATTCATTAGAGGAGCTGATTTTTCAGGTGGTGTTTTTCTCCTTACACAACGTCCACATGACTTGATCTTTTTCTCCACATCAGTAGCCATCTTAGGCCAATAAAATCTTGATCGGACCAAGTCGAGAGTTCTTTCCAGACCCATATGCCCCATATCGTCGTGGAGGCATGTAAGAATAGCAGACCTTAGGGGCTCTGGGACCACAAACTGGTAAGTGATGTCGTCTTCTGATCGGCGGGATCTGTAGAGGAGACCGTTTCTCATCTCCAACCGTTTCCATTCCTTGAGTATTAACTTAAGTTCCAGAGAATCAGGACTGGGATTGGGGTTTGCTTCATCTCCAACCTCCAACAGGTTGACAACATGACCAATGACCGGGTCAGACCTCTGATGTTGCTGGAGTTCTTCCTCACTGTACTTAGGTATGGTAGAACAACCCACCGCTTCCTCATCTTCATAGATGTCAGGCACTGCGTCTGTGTGAAGGGCAAGGGACTCTACCAAGGTGATAGAAGGTAGGTTGTTGTCAGCCTCACTTAAAATATGGCGGTGCCACAAGACATTGACTGTGTCAGCTGGAATGTCTGCTTGGGCAGGAGATGAAGACAGATGGTGAGAAGCAAATTGTTTAATTCGCTCTCTTTCCTCAAGAGAAACATGGTCATCGGCCAGAGTGTCACAGGGCCGCCTGGAAAGGCCGTCTGCGTCTTGATTGCTTTTCCCAGCCCGATGCCTTATGTTAAAGTCGAAGGTGGAAAGTGAAGCTAGCCAGCGATAACTGGCAGCATCAAGTTTAGCTGACTTTAGCACATATGTTAACAGATTGTTGTCCGTTACAACTGTGAATGTGTTTCCATAGAGGTAGTCTTGGAACTTTTCCACAATGGACCACTTCAAAACTAGAAATTCCAGCTTATGGGCTGGGTACCGCTTTTCACTTGGCGAAAGCCCTCTGCTAGCATAGGCGATTACTCGCATTTCACCATCCTGTTCTTGGTACAGGGCAGCCCCAAGACCAGAAGTGCTTGCGTCTGTATAAAGAACATAGGGTAGTTTTGGATTAGCGAATCCAAGTACTGGTGAGGAGGTGAGTTTGTCTATAATCGCCACAAAAGCTTCTTGGCAAGCAGGTGTCCACCGGTCGGCAAAGGGTTCTTTGGGGTTGAAGAACCTTCCAGGGCATGGTGTTACTTTTCTACCCTTCCTGTAAGGTGGGTAACCCCCGGTGAGGTCATTCAAGGGCTTGACTATTTTGGAATAGTCCTTTATGAACCGGCGATAATACCCTGCGAAGCCTAGGAAGGACTTGAGCTCGCTGAGGGTTTGTGGTCTTGGCCAAGTGCGGAGTGCACTGACCTTTTCGGGATCAGTCTCCACCCCTTTGCTGGAAACAACGTGCCCTAGATGGCGCACTGAGCCTTGGAAGAACCGACACTTTGCTGGAGAAAGTTTCAAGCCATTTTCTCTCAATTGCTGAAGGACATGTAAAAGTCTGGTTTCATGTTCTTCTAATGTACTTGAAAACACAATGATGTCATCCAAGAATACGAGTACTTCCTTCAGATGGAGACTGCCCATACACCGCTCCATTAATCGTTGGAAAGTACTAGGAGCGTTGGTGATGCCTTGGGGCATACGGTTGAACTCGTAAAAACCCAAAGGGCACACAAAAGCAGTCTTAGGCTTGTCACGTTCCTCCATCTCAATCTGATAATAACCAGACTTGAGATCCATTACTGAAAACCACTTGGATCCAGCAAGGGCTGAGAATGCTTCCTCAAGGTTAGGGAGAGCATATGCGTCTCGTATCGTCAACGCATTTAGCTTGCGATAGTCAATGCAAAGGCGGACTTCTCCATTTTTTTCCGGACCACCACGATTGGCGATGAGTAAGGGGACTCTGATTCTTGAATCACTCCTGCATCCAGGAGTGTTTTCAGATGTTTCCGTACTGCCTCATAATCGTTTGGGTGAATTGGTCTGGACTTTTGTTTGAAAGGTGTTTCGTCTTTCAGGTTTATGTGGTGCTTCACTTTGGATGCGTGTCCAAAATCGAGATCGTGTTGGGCGAAAACATCAGCATAAGCATGTAGACTCTGGGTTATCCTATCCTTCCACTCTTTTGGGAGAGGAGAATCACCAAAGTGAAATGCTAGTTTTTCCTTGGTAGGTTCACTGACTGACTGAGAAGTGGCAGTGCAACATTTCACAGGATCAACATTTTGTTTGAAGCAGTTAAGCTGTCATAGATCTCCTCAGGAGTGAAAAGCTCAGCAAGGACACAGTTGGAGGGGAGTGTCACGTCGTGCTCAGTTTCATTCCTAATCCACACAGGTAATTTGTGGGGGTTCTGCTTAGGCAAGGTGACAAGACAGCACTCAACAAAGATCCCACCCGGCAGGATAGATAAGGTTGGCTGTTCAACTACTGCGCATTCTTCAAAGGAACTAGCCTTGACATTGCCCTCGAAAAGGACTCTCCCTTGAGCAGGTATCACTGGCTGCACTTTGTCGTTAAGGGTCATTAAACCCATTCTCCCTGAAGAGCTCACTTCTCTCCTGAGCTTAAGTGTGCGAAGGAGTTGTCTATAGCCATAGACAGAAGAAAGGTCGTTTGGGTTTTTTCCGTGACAATGTTCATCATACAAGACATCAAGTGCATTTGTCCCAACCAGTACAGGTATGTCATAGTTAATGCGTAAGTCTGGAACTACTAGCGCTAAAGTAGAAACTTCAGGCTCAGTTTCAACAAAGCTCTTTGGAAACTTGAGGATGAGAGGTACGTAGCCCAAGTACGGAACATTTTGGCCACTAGCACCCTCAACGTCCAGACCGTCAATGGGCTGAATGGGGTGTTCTGACAGATTGCTGTTGTAGAAGGAAGCAGATACCGTGGTCACTTGAGACCCAGTGTCAAGGAGGCAATTACAGTTAACCCCTGACACAATAACATCAGCTGTACATTTCTGTCCTACAAGTCCTTTAGGTAGCTTAATTTGGTGCTCCACTTTGTGAGGGTTACTGAAGGCTTTAGTCAAGGGTTTTGTTTTGGGACATTCATACTTTATTTCAGTTCCTGATAGTCCCTCCTCAGAAACTGAGTTCAGTTTAAATCGTGCCTGTTTTGTTCTTCCCAGGCTTGTTGTTTTTGTCTCAACTCTTTACGTTTTATCTCAACTAAGTCAGGATTTGGTTTGTTACTGCAGGAGGATGCAATGTGGCCCTCCTCACCACACTTGAAACAATATCCTGGGCGAGGCTTCCTTGTGAGCTTTGACTCACCGGAGGATGAGGATTTTTCTTCAGTTGAGGCCTTGGTTTTAGACTTTAACTTCTGGCTTGGCTTAGCAGAAGCCTGTCTTGAGCTGCTGCTCAAAGATGCTTTCAAAGAAGCTATTTGGGCCTGTAGCTTTGCAAGTTGCTTTTCCAGCTTAGGTGCATTGATGGGGGATGTCCTATCTGCGGCAGTTTCTGTGTCTATGTCATCAGTGACATGGTCTTCTACTGAAAGAGAATTTGACTGGGCTTTGGATTTAGGAACCCCTAAGTGCTGTCTCATGCAGCTGGACTTAGCAGCTTGCCGGTCCTCCTCAGTACGTAGCAGAAGAAGTAACTCAGAAAACGGGGGTGGGTTGTTTTTCTTCTGTTCAAGCTGGAGACTTGTAATTAGGCTGTTATTCCAGCAACCTCTACAGAATTGCTTGAGCAGTTGACGCTCTGACTCGCTGGCCGCAATGCCACCTCTTTTGATTACTTGACTCAGGGCTGTCTGCAGACGTTGCAGATACCCAGAAGGCCTTTCACCCGAGTTCTGATTGGTGTTCAGGAATTTTGCAAAGAGTTCATCCCCGTCGTCGACAGTACCATAGGCGGAGTCGAGAAGGCAAAGGTAGTCATGGGGAGTAGAATTAGGCCCAAGGTGCTTAACCACATTAGCAGCAGGCGGAAGAAGGCTCTCCACTATCTTCCTGACAGTGTGTTTGTCAGACACGGTGGCATCTGTGAGGTGGAACTCAACATTGTTGCGCCATGTGTCATAGTCAGACTCTAAATAGGGACAAGGGACCTTTCCTGAAAACGGTCTGAGTTTGGTATGGCCATGATACTGAGGAGATATGTCGCTATTCTTAATGACATGTTCAACCACTACCTTCTGCACTTCCGGAGTGATGAGCTGCTCTGAAGGTAAGTAGAGGGTCCGTTTCCAATGTGAGGGTGATGGTGATGCCCCTGCACCGGCAGCAAATGGAAATGAGTCATGTGTAAGGGGGTGGATCAGATCACCATCTTTTTCCATAGGAGGCTGGTTAACATTGGCAGGGGGTTCAGTTTGGTCTGGGCTACTAGCAGGCTGGGGCTCCTGGCTTACATTTGGCACATTTAATTCAGTTGTGTCATGGCTCTGGGTAGACTCCTGAATTCTAACCAGCTCATCTATCAAAACCTTCTCAAAATCTTCTCCTCTTAGCTTAGCAATATACCTCAACTCAGTTAAGTAAGACTGGGTTAAGCTTGAACTTTTGTCAGCAACATACAGCTCAGATAGAAGCCGAATATGGTGTACAATATTTGGATTACTACTGGGTCTTTTACATGGCAAGGTTTCCCGAAGGAACTGAACGGCTTCGCTTGACTTGAATTCCACAATGGCCGTATCTTTAAACTGGGGCTCAGAGCTATTCACCTGAATTATCCTTCCAATTGAACCAAACTTCCCTAAATACTCCATAACTTCATTGTCTGCCTCATCACCAGTTACACCTCCTACTAAGACAGAATCAGGTACTTTTACGCTTTGGGATTGAATTATATCCATATTTACCCTTTCACAGCAAGATAAATTCAGGCAAATTTCCAGTGTTCACAGATGAAATGCAATAGAAGTGCCAAACTGCTCAACTTTCACTAAATAAGGACTCAAAACCACTCCTGGCTGGCTCGCCAAGTTTGTGTAGCGCCCCCTAGTGCTAACCAATACCAGAACAGGGCAACTAACATCTATCTAGGTCCGGGGTGTGGTCTGCCTTGAGTGACTCACAAAAGAGTTAGTAATGAGTTGAACAGTTGACAGTTGTATTACATTAGGGGACACAACAATGAACACAGTACTATAATGTACCAAGAATGAAAATAAAATAAAACAAAAATAGAGCTCTTTCAATAATAAAAGGAAAGGAAAATGTCCCTGTGAGCTGACACTTCAGCTCAATGCTCCTTTAAGTCGAGGAGTATGAAATTGAGTTCAGAGTTCAGTTCCTGGTCCTTTTGTGTGTGTGTATATTAAGTCCAGTACTACTACCCGGGTAGAGTTAATAGCGTAAGTGTATTCTTATCTGTATCCTGTCTGAACGAAACTAGTCCGACGTCCTCGGTGGCTGGTCCCACGGCTGGCCACACCGTTCTCACGACCATCCACCATCACTCTGGGCTGGGCTCGCCATCTTTGATTCGTCTATTTCTCTCGTAGTGATCAAAATAACAAAAACCAACCGGAGTTTCAAACAACAACAACCCGACTGAGGCTGCTCCTCTCGTGCTCACAGTTGATGCTCTACAGCAATTGCTCACAGCTCACACACGGTTTCAGGAAGAGATCTACCAAAACATGAAAACTGCGCGTAGCACTCTCTACCAATCCTGATACAGTCTGTTTATGACGCTCTAGTGTATTGCGCTCTCTGGTGGGAAAATATAGAACTACACCTCTAAACAACATATATGGTTTTAGTAGCCCTATGTTTCATATGGGTTACATTTAGTTTTGTAAAACATTGTACCAATAGACATGTCTATAGCAGTAACGTTAATTGCAGTAATGTGATATTCAAATTCAAGTGGTTTCTAAAGATATTTACTTTGCATGATTTTCATATTACAGTCCTAAAAAGACCACAGAAAATGCATTCACACTTGCTGTCCTGCGGCAAAACATGAGGGTAGAGGGTAGAGAGTAATCTTGCCAGTAGATGGTGAAATATGTCCCTAAATAAATTGATCTTTTCAGAATAATTGCATGAAACTTATGTCTGTATCATCTCAGTGAGGTTTAAACATGCACAAGGCAAATGTAAGGCAAATTTAATGTCTTCAGACATTTCACAGTGGATGACAGCTCTGGGAAAATGCCTTTACTTCATGATTAAAAATGGCATCATCATCTGACAGAGTTAAGTCATAACATCGTTTAACTTTAGCCACGAAACCTGCATTTAGCGTCTTCATAATCGCATTCTATATGTAAAGTGTATTTAAATTGTTCAGATGACCAAAGCAAGAGGTTTTCTTGCATAATTAGCATTTTAATTGTTTGGTTAGACAGTTCATATATTGGTCTATATATTTACATTCATAAATCATGATTAAACGTGGAATTATGTTTTCCCTTATGAAACAAAAATATATTGCAGTATATTGGAAAATATCATGTAATATATTAGGCATATATTCTTATATATATTTATTTTTTCCAATATATTGCAATATATTGAAAGCGGCAATCATTTGTATATAATGCAATATATTATATAATATATGTATCATCAATATATTATTAAATGTATTCAAATATATAAAATATTAGAAAAAAAGGGAAAATAATATATTACAATATATCACAATATATTTGAAGAAATATAATGGTAAATATATTTTCCTTTCGTAAGGGTTGTATACTTAATATGAAAACAAGCGTATGTGCACAGTACCTATAGATTGACATGCTAAATGGCTAACTGACCTGGTTTACTCTCATCAATTTTGTTTACTAACGAGATATGTACCAGTTCATGGCATTTACGAATGACATGTATCCGTTCATTCAACTCGACATGTGTCCTTTCATTCACAAATGAGAGCTCTAGATCTTGTTCAGACTCATATGAAAACTCGCTCAGTGTGGATGACAACTCTGGAAAACTCTTCATTGATGAGAGTAAACCGAGAATGGTTCGTTCGCCTAAAATATTCGTTCAAAAAGAATGATTCTTTCACGAACGAAACGTCGCTACAACACATGGTTTTCATCGCTAGTGGAGGCAGCATCGAACTGCGCCACGGCCGGAAAAGCGAGAGAGGTTAGCTGTCGTGAGAACTGGGGCACGGCCCGGGCTGGTTGAATGCCTGCTGCTGGTGCGATCCAGCGCTCGAGCAGAGCCCGGTCTTGGCGGGACAAGTGTGTTGTTGAGTGAGGCGAGCTTGGGGATTTGCACAATCTTTTGGCCACAACGTGTGGCTTGGCGAGAAGAGCGGCTGACGGGATGACGCTTGTTGGTGTTCAGCGGCTGTGTTTGGCGGGGTAGGAGTGATCATGGGTCCAGCAAAAAGCGGCAGATCTGAAAAATCCCCGGTATACATATCTTCGTCCGAAGGAAAATTGGGCCTGTGATAAGATGACAGACAGAGCGAACCGAATGCTGACAAACCGTCCATGCCGAAAAACTGTCGTGGGACAGGAGGAAGGAAGACTGGATATATATACATTAGCTAAACGAGATGCACCTGTGCCAAATTGGATGATTATCTGATTGTGCTCCTCCCAAACTTTGTTAATAAAACCACATTTCTTTCACTGCATGAGTCAGTCTATTAAAATGCATTTAGAATTATCACATAGAAAATGTATATTTATATAATTTCATATCGTTAATATCACACGAAGAGTGAAGAGTGTTTTCTCCAAAAGTCAGCAAATGTGATATTGATTTTGTACAACAGTTCAGTAAAAAAAGGAGTTAATATTAAGAGACTTATGCTTTAGACAACATATCTTCTGTTTTTGCTCTGTTTCTTCAACAAAAATAATTCCAAACACAGCCACAGCACTGTTTTGCATCTCCGAACAACACAACAGTGTTACATTTCTGTTCAGTTCAAACGCAATGACCCACTTAACAGTGACTTGCTGCCACCTACTGGCAGTTTTGATTTCACGTTTAAGGTACCTTTTCATTTTTTTTTATATTATCAAACGTGAGTTTTCAAAGTTTCATGTTTAAAATATCAAAACATTATTCATGTATTTTAAAGGGAAAGCATTCCATATCCCTCAGAGCTGCATTAAACAGTGTGTAAATGCATCTAAATTGCACTTCATATGCCTCTTCTGTGTTTTCTCTGTATTACAAAGATCAGTTTTGTTAATACTGATTTCATTTGCTTGGTAAAAGCCCTAATGTCAAGTCAAGTCACCTTTAATTATATAGCACTTTAAACAAAATACATTGTGTCAAAGCAACTGAACAACATTCATTAGGAAAACAGTGTGTCAATAATGCTAAATATAATATTAGCGTAGATGCCATTCTTCTAATGATGTAGAAGGTACATCGGGTGTTAAGTGAAGTGTTTCCGGTTCCGGTTCACCTAATTAATGCAGCCTAAAAATCCTTTAACGGATTTGGATATTAAAAGCATATTAGTATGTTATGTGTATGCCAGGTTAAAGAGATGGGTCTTTAATCTAGATTTAAACTGCAAGAGTGTGTCTGCCTCCCGAACAACGTTAGGTAGGTTATTCCAGAGTTTAGGCGCCAAATAGGAAAAGGATCTGCCGCCCGCAGTTGATTTTGATATTCTAGGTATTATCAAATTGCCTGAGTTTTGAGAACGTAGCGGACGTAGAGGAGTATAATGTAAAAGGAGCTCATTCAAGGGTTAGATTAATTCAAAGTGCTTTACATAAAAGAGAGTAAAATAATCATGAAGGAAAATAACAAAAATAAAACAAGCAATTTTACAACTTTTAAAATGATTTAAAATGTACTTATTTAAAATTGGTTTAAAAACAGAAACAGAAAATTATTTTACATAAAAAAACAGTGATAATACAGTGCAATCAGTTCGGACATAGCACAGTGCTCATTCAATAAATGCACAGCTAAACAGATAAGTTTTGAGTCTATATTTAAATGTGACTAGTGTTTTAGCACATCTGATTTCTTCTGGAAGCTGATACCAGCTGCGGGCAGCATAGTAACTAAAGGAGGACTCCCCTTGTTTTGTGTGAACCCTTGGTATTTCTAACTGACTCGATCCTAATGATCTGAGTGCTCTGTTAGGTTTATATTCAGTGAACATATCTGCAATATATTTCGGTCCTAGGTCATTTAGTGACTTATATACGAGTAAAAGTACTTTAAAATCAATCCTAAATGTAACTGGAAGCCAGTGTAAGGACCTGAGGACTGGTGTGATATGCTCAGATTTTCTGGTTCTAGTCAGAATCCTGGCAGCAGCGTTCTTTTTCCTTGTTTAACTGAAGATAGTTTTGGCACATCCAACTATTAATTTCATCAATGCATTGGCAGAGGCAGTCAATGGGTCTGTAGTTATTTGGAGATAAGGCTAGGTAAATCTGGGTATCATCAGCATAGCTGTGATAGGCAATTTGGTTCTTTCTCATTATTTGACTTAGTGGAAGCATATACAGGCTAAACAAGAGCGGTGCAAGAATTGACCCTTGTGGGACTCCGCATGTAATGTACGTCCACTTAGACTTATGCTCTCCTAGAAGGAATCAAGGAGAATATAAATAGTTTTTATTGAGGTGGCTTTTATTGATGAATAGTTCTTATTGAGGTGTCAGAGCTTTGCATTTAAGCAATGCCATCTGTGGACAGTCATTAGGTTAGTGCCAGGGCTGCAAGGTGGGTACCATGGAGGTGAAATTTGGTCTTCTGCGGGTTATGGCTGTCATGTCATGAGAAGGTGGGTGGGTCTTGGTTGAAACCATAGCTCATCATGCAATGCACCTGTTTTGGCAAGGGCCTGTCATGACTCGGTTGTTAGTGTCCTAACACCTTCAAGTAGATGATTAGATCATGCTTACTTGTGATGTTGTTGCATGCCTGGGCCAGGTTCTTGTGCTTGACTGGCTTCTTGTTCATTGTGGCAAACTCATCCTTTTCCTAGCCAAGAGGGTGGTGTGTGAAGCTGAGCTTGGCATAATTTGAGTCTGTGTAAATCAGGAGAATCGCTGGATGGTTCAGGAAGTGCAGAGCAGGCTCTATTTGTCATCTGAGTTGTTCGTGCTCTGGTGGGAGCAGTATTCTGTTGAAGTGGGCACCCCCTTTAGTTCTGTGCATGTTGTTGGTGTAGACCAGCACTAAGGCAGTAGTTGATGAATCCAGCTGTCAGATGAAACTCCTTGGGATGAGGGTAAATAAGTCAGTCCACATAGTTAACATTAGCTATGCATCATTGCCTCTTGTGAATAGCAGCTTTGGCACTGGCAGTTGTTGGCAGGTGCAGGATGTCTCTTCAGAAAGAATGCAGAGGATACGTGCAACAGTTTATTGGGTAATAAACCCCCAATGGGATGTAAAACGAGACTGAGGATCTCGGGCAAACGGCCAACCGCAAGAACTCCTCGTCTATGCGTCCTGAACACAGCACCCACAAGGTAAAGAAACGGACACACAGCACAAGCACAATCACAATGACAACACGAAATGTACTGACAACAAGGGACAGACACAGCAGGGAATATATGAGAGAAAGGGAATAAGCGACAGGTGAGGGCAATCCCTGGTCAGGAGCTGCAGAAAATGACAGGACACAGACAAAAGGGAAGCCGATGAAGCACCCTGAACCGTGACAATATGCTAGAACTGAAGTTTCATATAGTCGCTAGAGTAAATGTCTGGTATGATCTGTCAGAAAGTTCTTGCACTTGACAGGGCTTCCCCAGGGGGTTGCAAGGTCTGTGAGAACCAGGAAGTAGCAGGTTGAGCTTTGGTTATTTACCTTCAGGTTAAAACACAGGTGTCCTTGGCAGTCACCAAGGTTGACAACAAGACCTCATAGGGAAGCTCATGCGCTTGCTAGTGAAGGCAGGTCTGGTGTGTGCTTTTATTTGACCTTCTAACTTTAGCACTCACTATTCTAATTCTTTAAAAAAATAACTAGCTTTCTAATTTTTTTGTATTCTATTTGTTTTCTTTTAATTTATTATACAACTAACAACAGCACAAAAAACGTAACACTAGTTTGCTCTATCCTTTTTTCTATTCTATCTTTTTTCCTTTTATTTATTTATTATTTATTAAAGCCCTTGCTATGTGTACTGCGTTTAAGCTAACTGAGACTTGTTATAGCACTTGTGTATCATTGCTCTTTTGTTGTTTTTGATTGCTTCCATTATCTTCATTTGTAATTCGCTTTGGATAAAAGTGTCTGCTAAAGGACTAAATGTAAATGAAGAGTGTGGCTTATGGCCATATTCTCATGGCTGGCTGTGACATTTTCTCGTGACTTTGGTGACTTGACAGTCTGTCTGGGTGACCTGTCTCAACTTCAGCAAAGGGTCAATGTGATCCAGCAGCTCTTTATCAATAAGAAGGTGGTATGTGTATGACTGCATGTTCAGTGCATACCTTTGAGCCTTAAGAGTTCAGTTCTGTTTCTGAGCCTCAGGGTGGGGTCTATCAAAGAGTTAAAAGCTGGGTTTAAAATGTAAAAGTTGGGTTTACTTCAGTGTCACCTGAGCTCCAAGTCTTGCCTTGTTCTCCAACATGCTATTTCCTGGTTGGGTTCCTCAGGAGTCTTGATACTGGGTTTGTGTGGTGACCGGTATGCTGAAAGGTGTTGGATCATCCTGGATGTGCAGCCATCAACTGAAGTAGCTGGGTGATGCCATTACTTGGTGATGAAATGGCTGGCCCTGTGGTCAGTGGCTGGTTAGCCAAGATATGCGAGTACAAGTAGAGTCACTTGTACTCGACTTGTACTCGATGGCGCCGCAGATGGCTGCTTCAGTGCTTGGCTCTCCAGTGTTTGTGCTGTTTTTGTTCGTTTTTCCTGTTTTTTGTTTAACAAACACGATCAGTTTCACCAGGGATGAACTGCTGAACATTCGGCAGAACACACCACAAGATCTTTTACCGGATTTAAATTATTCAGACGTTTTACTGAACGTTGTTATCGGAGGAGCAGCGGCACTGATCAAGCGCTTCAGGACGCGGAGACGGGGAAAGCGAGAGGAGCGCTCGTCAGACTCAGGAAGCGCGGATTTCGAACGCCGTTGCCTAGCATCCATCTGACAAATCTCCGCTCTCTACCCAACAAAACAGACGAACTCCTTCTGCTCTCTCGGACAAATAAGGATTTCTCTCACTCTGCTGCTCTGTGTTTCATGGAAACCTGGCTGAATGACGCCATACAGGACAGCGCGCTCCATCTGCTGGGCTTTCAGCTGTTCAGAGCGGATCGCGAATCAGAATCAACTGGGAAATCGCGCGGCGGCGGGACATGCTTTTACATCAATGAACGGTGGTGTACAGATGTAACAGTGTTAAAGAAGATGTGCTGTCCTGATCTAGAAATGCAGTTTGTCAACTGCAAGCCGTTCTATTCGCCGCGGGACTTTCATTCGTTCATTCTGGTCAGTGTTTACATCCCTCCGCAAGCGCATGTGAGCTCAGCTTTACAGAAATTGCTGATCAGATCACAGACACAGAACAACAACACCCGGACTCTGTTTTAATCATTCTTGGGGACTTTAACAAAGCCAATCTCTCTCGTGAACTGCCAAAATACAGACAGCATGTTACATGTCCCACCAGAGACAGTAATATATTGGACCACTGTTACACCACAATAAAGGATGCATATCACTCTGTTCCACGAGCAGCTTTGGGACGTTCTGATCACTGTCTGGTTCATCTTATACCATCTTACAAGCAAAAACTTAAATCTGCTAAACCTGTAGTAAGGACTGTGAAGAGATGGACCAGCGAAACAGAGCAGGATTTACAATCTTGTTTTGACCTCACTGATTGGAGTGTTTTTGAAGCTGCTACCACCGATCTGGACGAACTCACAGAGACTGTAACATCCTATATTAGTTTCTGTGAGGATATATGCATTCCTACCAGGACTTATTTAACATTCAACAATGATAAGCCATGGTTTACAGTAAAACTCAGACATCTTCGTCAGGCCAAAGAGGATGCCTACAGAAATGGGGACAGGGTCTTGTACAATCAGGCCAGGAACACAGTGAACAAAGAGATCAGAGTGGCTAAAAAGACCTACGCTAAAAAGTTGGAAGACCAGTTTACTTCCAACAACTCAGCTTCAGTGTGGAGAGGTCTAAGAGCCATCACTAACTACAAGACACCATCCCCTTGCACTGAGGCTAATCAACGACTTGCTAACGACCTGAATGAGTTTTATTGCAGATTTGAAACCCCCATCACCCATTCTGACCATCTCCCTACACAACCATTAACACATCCTGCAATCCCACCCTCCACACCTCCTGCTCTTCAAATCTGTGAAGATGATGTGCGCCAGGTCTTCAAGAAGAACAAAAGAAGAAAAGCACCAGGCCCAGATGGTGTTACACCAGCCTGTCTGAAAATCTGTGCTGACCAGCTGGCCCCCATCTTTTCACAGATCTTCAACAGATCCCTGGAGTTGTGTGAAGTGCCTTCCTGCTTCAAAGGCTCCACCATCATCCCCATCCCAAAGAAACCCAAGATAGCAGAACTTAACGACTACAGACCTGTGGCTCTAACGTCTGTCTTCATGAAGTCGTTTGAAAAACTGGTTCTGGCTTATCTGAAGGACATCACTGGACCCTTACTGGACCCCCTGCAGTTTGCTTACCGAGCAAACAGGTCCGTGGATGATGCAATCAACATGGGATTGCACTTCATCCTGCAACATCTGGACAAAACAGGGACTTATGTGAGGATCCTATTTGTGGACTTTAGTTCGGCATTCAACACCATCATCCCAACAGCCCTTCAGACCAAACTGACCCAGCTCTCTGTTCCTAGCTCTGTCTGTCAGTGGATCACCAGCTTTCTGACAGATAGGCAACAGTTAGTGAGACTGGGGAAATTCACATCAAACAGCTGCTCCACCAACACTGGTGCCCCTCAGGGATGTGTTCTCTCCCCTCTGCTCTTCTCCCTGTACACCAACGACTGCACCTCTAAAGACCCCTCTGTCAAGCTCCTAAAGTTTGCAGACGACACTACAGTCATCGGCCTCATCCAGGATGGTGATGAGTCTGCTTACACACAAGAGGTTGAGCAGCTGGCTGTCTGGTGCAGTCTTAACAACCTGGAGCTGAACACGCTCAAAACAGTGGAGATGATCGTGGACTTTAGGAGAAACCCACCTGCACTTTCCCCACTCACCATCATGAACAGCACTGTGACTGCAGTGGAGTCATTCAGATTCCTGGGAACCACCATCTCTCATGACCTGAAGTGGGACAATCACATTGACTCCATTGTTAAAAAGGCCCAGCAAACGTTGTATTTCCTTCGCCAGCTGAGGAAGTTTAACCTGCCACAGGAGCTGCTAAAACAGTTCTACTCGGCCGTCATTGAGTCTGTCCTCTGTACTTCAATAACTGTCTGGTTTGGTTCAGCAACAAAATCAGACATCAGAAGACTACAGAGAACTGTTCGGACAGCTGAAAGGATTATTAGTGCTCCCCTGCCCACCCTTCAAGAACTGTATACATCCAGAGTGAGGAAAAGGGCTCAGAAAATCTTATAATCTTAAGCTTATGTCACTAAAACAAATTCCTTGTATGCGTAAGCATACTTGGCAATAAAGCTCTTTCTGATTCTGATTCTGATATGGGTCATGGGCTAGTCTGACCTTGAGACTGGGTTCTTGCGACCAGCGGAGATGTCGTTATCGTCCAGCCATTTTGCTCAGGTGCCTTAGATCAGGAGTAGTCCCGGACTGGGGGGCCGTCTGTTGCAGTGCTTAATCAGGTTGCTGGCTGATCAGGTGGGTGGCAAGGCTGAATTATCTGGACACAGGTGTAAGAAAGGTGTAGAGATAAAAGCACAGAAACAAAATACAAGTCTGTACAGATTTAGTGAGCTAAAATGTTTGGGCTGTGTGTTGCATGGTTAACTGGGGTGATCAGTTAGTGACGCACACTAAACACTATCGATATCGTGGCTGATAAGGCGGGAGTGGACAATTGGTGCGAGTGAGCACCTGAAAACTATGAGTAACACTCTTGATGGGTGATAACCTAAGGGATCATTTAATTACTTAGACTACTCGGTTTATCAACATTATTACCAAATATTCTCTGATGGTTCAGACAGTTTCGATCACTGTGAAGGAATTCAATTGTTAAAGTGATCATAAACCTAGGGAGACTGTTAGCTGCACTAGCAGGGACACATCAGACACCTCAAGGTAATCAAACAGAAACAGCAGGTAGAGTTTCTAGTCTGCTCAGGGGCCTACATTAGCTCATCCAGAACACTGCTGCCAGGATTCTGACTAGAACCAGAAAATCTGAGCATATCACACCAGTCCTCAGGTCCTTACACTGGCTTCCACTTACATTTAGGATTGATTTTAAAGTACTTTTACTCGTATATAAGTCACTAAATGACCTAGGAACGAAATATATTGCAGATATGTCCACTGAATATAAACCTAAGAGAGCACTCAGATCACTAGGATCAAGTCAGTTAGAAATACCAAGGGTTCACACAAAACAAGGGGAGTCTGCCTTTAGTTACTATGCTGCCCGCAGCTGGAATCAGCTTCCAGAAGAGATCAGATGTGCTAAAACACTAGTCACATTTAAATCTAGACTCAAAATTCTTCTGTTTAGCTGTGCATTTATTGAATGAGCACTGTGCAATGTCCCAACTGATTGCACTGTATTATCACTGTTTATTTATTTATTAATTTTTTATGTAAAATTATTTTCTAATTGTTTTTAAATGTTTTAATAATTTTAAAAGTTTTAAAATTGCTTGTTTTGTTTTTGTTATTATTTTTCTTCATGATTATTTTACTTTCTTTTATGTAAAGCACTTTGAATTACCATTGTGTATGAAATGTGCTATATAAATAAACTTGCCTTGCCTTACCTTACATTAGGATGAACAGTAACTGCACATCAATGTACTAGGCCTGACACTGAGGAGTGGGGAGGGGCAAAGAGGAAACAGGGATTAGCCTACTAATAACCTGTATACTTCATTAAGAAAACAACAGCTGCTAGAACCAGTGATGCAAGGGACAGTGTATAAACAACCCGCACCCGACCGATGTTATCAACTAACCCGCCTGCTACTCGGACCACAAAAAAGAAAAAGAAAATATTGTACCCAAGCCGCTTCCTGACCCATGGATTACATAATCAGAGAGTAGCCTATTTATTTTGGTTTGAATATTTTTGTTTAAAAGTAGACATTTCAAGCTTTCTGTAATATATTGCCTATATTTCTGTTTAAACCCACCGACAAAATAATTAAGACACTACCTGACCCAAAATTACTGTGGCTAACTTGTTACTGCAGTTGGTAGAGCGATATGAATGTGTGTGATGTACGGCATGATAAATGCTTGTCACTTCTGCTGCCCAAACTTTGTCAGCCTTTGGGTCATTTGGTTTATTGAAAAAAACGATTGCACTGATTTGCATGTTTCTTGATGATGTGCTTTTTTTCTGTGGTACTCACATGCACCATGTCGCTCACGTCTTATTCTCCACCATGTCCCACAGATAAACTGTTTTTGCACAAAATGCAAAAAACTCTCAATGCTTCACCATCTAAAGGTCTTAACCAAGAGTATGTTGCGGTCCATTTGCTATTAAAAGTGCATCTTCTCTTTTTTGTGGCCACACTAGCCATGACTACTTAACATGAGCGAACAGTTTGCGCGCTCTCCAATTTGAGATTGTTGACAATGTTAAGGAGGCGTTCGTGCACCAGTCAACAGTTTGACTGACGTATCGACTAACACTTTTATTGCTTTCCTCTGAACTATTGGACATAAGGTAAAAGTACGCCTATGGACGTATCCGTGTATTTATTAGGCAGGGTTGAATGAAAAAGTGGGACAGGTGCTCAGTTTGCGTGAGGCAGGACAAAGGGTTAAACTGCTGTACAGTACTAGGTAAAGCAGGACAGGTGGTCACTCTATAATCACGCCAGTTATTCAGCCAATAAAGTTTAGGCCTATATATTTCAAAACTGTGTCTAGTACTATATAAATTACAAAGGTTTAATTGGCATCTTTATTTCAAACGACCCGACTGACCGCGACCTGAATATCATTAAAAATATTTTTGGATGACTCGTAACCACGGGTGACTGAAGGCACCTGCTCATTTTGAATCAACCCGCGCATCACTGGCTAGAACTGTAATGCTATACAAGGAGGGAAGATGGTGATGCTCAAATAATAATAATATTGTTTTAATTAATTCTCTAAAAAGTTAATTAAATCAAACATAAAAAGTTAATGAATGAAATTAAATCATAGAGAGGTAGAATAAAGTCAAAATAAAAATAACAAAAATAGAACCAAAATATGTAAGAAGGGGCAAACCTGACTCTAAGCAGAAGGTAGCACAAACAGGAAAAAGGCCCGTTCACACCAAGCACGATAACTATAAAGATAACGATAAAGATATAGTTCTGAAAATCGTTCTCAATATTAAAGAATAGCATAGTCCACACTACAACTATAACGATAAAGGCATAGAGAAACGGTATCGTTGGAATAATTTTCAGAACGATTTTTTTCCAGCTGATGAACAATATAAACATTGACATCCAATCAGAATCCATCCTGCCATAAACGAGCTTGAGGATTTAAAGTGACAGACGCACGTGCGCTCAGAATAAACAGACGATATCGTTCGCTGGTGTGGACGCTAATATCGTTATCTTTATAGTTATCTTTATAGTCATCGTTCTTGGTGTGAACGGGGCTTTAGAGGGAGAGAAAGAGAGAGGAGGAGTGGTTCACACTTTACAATCACACAGTGTCAGTTGAGGTAAAGGGCTTAGTTAGCTTATGCTTTTTCGGCTGCTAAAAGTTAGCTTTGGCTGTACTCAGTTTTTTATTTACACAAGGGTCTATGACGTGGGTGCTGTTATTAAAGCCCTGCATTTCAGCCCGAGCCCGACGGGCCCCGACTTATTTATGCCCCTAGGGCCGGGCTTCGGGCCATTTTCACGTTATAGCTCACATGCGGGCCGGGCCTCGGGCCTTTTTTGGGTTATCCTTCTATTTATATTTTTAGACATTAAATAAAAAAATGAGAAGTTGACGTCGACGAAAGAAAAACAAACATAGAAAGACATTTCATAACCTCATAACTTCAATAATCTGATAATTCAACCCATTATAATTAAACTGACATATTGACATGACAGTCTCACGCACGCACGCTCGCTTTTCCGTCAGCGCGACCCACGATTACACTTCACTTATATCCACTTATTGTAGTAGTAGATATTATAGGCCTAATGTAAATGTAAAATGTAAAGTAATGTAAATGTAAACAGCACGAGACCCTGCTTCTGCGACTGTCAAGACTGGCTCGCTCTGTGTTTAGTGTCCCGTCAGCAGCATCAGCGAACGTGTCTTCAGCGTAGCGGGAAGAGAGGAGGACGGGGTTAAACACTTCCACTCTGGAGGCTATTGTTTTTCTCCACGATGCTCTGTAAGAGACTGTTCTGACTTTTCATTTGACTGGACTTTATTTTCGTTTAACTGTTGGAAACTAATGGAAAAAATAATGGACATGTTCTGTGGTGCATTTTTGAGGTAAGATAAACTGCAAGTTTGTTTTTAATTAATTTAATTTGTTTTTCGATTGTGGGCTATTTCTCATTTCGTTTGTGAGCGCTGTTGCGAGCCTTCCTCAGTATTTACATTTTTTCTGTCGACTCAGCTGTTTAACGTTAATCGTCATTTAAAAAAAAAAAAAAATTCCAAACATTTTTCAAAATTAACTTGATAAAGAAATGAAAAGAAACATAACACAAAACCGAAAAATTTTTTAATTGTTGCAAATAGGGCAGGCTTCCGCTGTGTAATAAAATAAATAAATAAATAAAAACCCGGCCCGTGTCGACTCGGGCTGATAACTCTGATGAGCTGTCGGACACAGGTCGGGCTAGGGCCTGAGCGTCTCGGGCCAACGGCCGGGCTCGGGCCTAGATTTGAGGCCCGTGCAGGGCTCTAGCTGTTATCACATTGAATCAGAAGAGGCTTCTCTCATCTTCCAGGATCAGATGTTGCTAAGAGACCGATGCAGGCTTACACTTGCAAGTGGAGCAGAACTTGCACTGCTGTAAATCTGCATGGGAACTCACGCGCCGTCAGTTATGACATATCGCATATAACTTGACTCACAAATCAAAGCAGCACATTCACTTCACAGACAATGGCAAGTTAGTGTCAGAGACATTCGGATCCATATGCAGCACTTTTTTATAAGAATGGTCAGACAGGCAGTAATCAGGAACGGCTTGAGGTATGTCAGGGATATCCAGAATCAGTAGCAGTAACAAGCAGAGGTCGGAGCAGTCAGCAGAGAATCAGAGTTGGTATAAACAATCCAAAATCAGACAAAGAAAGAACAAACACAGGGAATACACTCGAAAATGCTAGACGGGGTTAAACAAGACTTCGCCAAGAATGAGAGTTATTGTGCTGCTTATATGTGTGTGTATTAGCTGCAGGTGTGTGAAAAAGTCCTGAGTGGGGTGCCCTCTATTGGAGATTATGGGCACTCCAGCTAATGACTGTGACGGTAGTTAGCTAGGCTAGAATTAAACAATTAATTCACTATTCAATTGCATCACTTCAGTGATTACAATGATATGTGATGGTCACAAGAAACTTTAACTCAGGGAGATGAGGAACATCGCTCAAATCACCATTTAAACTAAATATACGGTGGCGAGATTTCTTCATTGCCCAGTTTTAATAACACTGCAAGTGGGATTTCATCGCCCCGCAGGTTAATTTGTGCCACAAATATGAGATTTCTTCATCAGAGAAGACTTACACATATAAGGCTGAAATAGGGATTTCTTTGCCCAAGATCAGATAACTTTAGTTTTAAACTACTTATACAAACTGCGTCTGGGATTTCTTCAAAAGATATATGGGACTTATACAGTTTTTGCAACATTTTTGAATGAGATTTTAAGACATTAAATAGACAATGACCTGCAGTATTCTAAGATTAATTTTCCTCCGTGATTGGGCGAGAGGGCACGCATTAGTTAGCTATGCTAATGGTTAAACCCACGGGAGTAATAGTCAAGTTGAATGACATTGGAAGACGCAATGTCATCAATCTATACTATACATCTATACATAAGGCCTTAATTTTAAGATAAGCGAGGAATAGTCACAATTCTGTATTTGTATAAATACAGACTCTCAATGCTTATATTCAGGTATATAAGAGTATCTCTGCTTTAAGATCTTCTACATGTTTCGTTCTTAGTATCAAGATGATCTGCTTTTTATTCCTCAAACAGTTATGTACACTATGTGATCCTAAAAAGCATCATACTATTTGTACCATAGTTTGGGTAAAACTGCATTTTTCCTCTAGACTAGCAATAAACATGCCAATGGGCCATAAACCAGAGACAAGGGAAATTTCTCCTGCTCAAAATTCATGCCTCTGATTGGACATTCCACCCAAAAGCCAATCATCTTTGGATAATCCCTGCTCAGAAACTCTTGCTTTCCGAGACGAACACTCTCCAAGACTCCTCAAAACAGAAAGTTTTACTTTCTGGCAGTTTTTCCTCTTTAAAATAACTCTCTCTTTTATTTACTTTACTTCATTCTATATATATGTGTGTGTGTGTTTTGCTTGGTTTAGTTATATGTTAGCTATAGGTTCATTTATTAAATCTCTTATATTCACAATTTATTTGTCTCTGTGTGCTACTCACAACTCGAAGTCACTGAATGTTTGTTATTTGCTACATGCTAAACTTCAGTTAGTACTGAATAAGTAGAACAGTTATTCTTCCTTGGTCAGGAAAATAACCTTTTCTAGAATTGATTAATGGTTAAAGGTCTGCTTGGTGGACAGACAGATCAAATAATTGTAATATCAATTCTGCTACAGGAAGGGGAGTCGCAAGGTTTCCAAGGTGATGGGTATCTCCAGGGAACCGCAAGTTAAGAGAAACTCACTTTTTGGGTGTGGAATAGGTTTTATTTGGTTTCCTTTTAACACTTATTTTGGTTAGATTGACCACTAATGTCTTGATCCAGGTTCCTACTTACTCTGTCCCCCTCTTGTGGTCATCCTACACACTCTTTCTCTATTTCTACCTCTGCTTTCTCTGCCCCTTTTGTCAGTTTATTCCTAGCTATCAATGCCGAAGACGCATCTCCTACCTGCTGAGTCTATTCCCTCTATCTCCCACCTAACAGAAGGCTCAGTTTATTGTGTTAGGTGGGAGATAGAGGCCCAAAAGGCAAGATTCTCAATCAGTCTTTTTAACATAAATCCACTCCAGAAACAGAGGTATTAGTCAAAACAATTCTTCTCTTGTAAACACTGAGCATTAACAAAGTAGCAGAGAAACTAATTACTGGGATTCGGGATGTGCGGCAGCCGCGCCAGGTGCAGTGGAAGATCCCAATAGAGAATGCGGCGAGAGGCGAAGCCCGCAGAGAGAGTGGGTACTGTAGACTGGATATCGCTTCCATTCAGGACCACAGTGTCCGAGTTGGTAGACGGAGTAAGGAGCGTGAACGAGAAAGACTTCCAGACAAATCGCACAGGACAGGACTTGACTTGACTTGACTTGACTTGACTCAGCAGGTAGGAGATGCGTCTTCGGCATTGATAGCTAGGAATAAACTGACAAAAGGGGCAGAGAAAGCGGAGGTAGAAATAGCAGGAAGAATCAGAGAACAGGGGAAACAGGTGAGAGGATTGGGTGAGATAAGTGTAAGTGGGAACAGCTGGGACTAATGAAGTTAAAGTGATGGTGTAGAGAAAGAGTGTGTAGGATGACCGCAAGAGGGGGGACAGAGAAATTTGATTGTCCTGAATAATTGGTGTAGTTTTACCCGAAATTTGGTACAAATAGCATGGTGCTTTTTAGGATCACATAAAGAGCAGATCATTTGATACTAAGAACGACAAATCTAGAAGATATTAAACCAGAGATATATTCATACACCTGATTATTAGCATTTAGAGCTTAACTAATACAAATAAACAGTTGTTACTAGACTAATGTAATAGGGAAACATACAGACAACACATGCATATACCAGATACATTTGTAACTGATTAATTGTAGCCTAAATAAAGAAAATGTCTTTATATGTTAAACATCATCTTGATAGTGGGGGAAACCCTTGGCAATTTAGCACCCATATAAATGTATAATGTGTGGCAATGTCTACGATTTATATACAAATGGCTAAAAGGAATTTCCAAGACATAAAGCCCAAATGATCGTTAATGATCCTAAGCAGATGCTACACTACACAATGTATTTTTCCTTTACCAATTATGTAAATATACAAATTACTTATTTCTCATTTTTTGACTGAAATACCTTTGCTTTCTGAGACATCAACTGATCTTCATAAGTATGTTTCTTAATTCATCAGTTTACTCCATCAACATTTTCTCACCATATTTTAATAATTTAAAGATTTGTTTTATTTAATTAATGCAAACTGTTTGTAAAAATATACTGTATGCCCTGCTTATAGACACCAAAAAGATAATGATTAATGCATCAGATGCTCATTTTCACAGAAAAGAGATACATATTAATAAAAACACAGGGAAATGCAAACAACGTTTTAATAAATACAAACCAGAATGATGTCAAAATGTACAATGTTATAAATATGATTACCAAATGAAGAAAACACACATGGAGTCTCTTTTAACTGTCGCAAACCTTATGATCTTATAAACAACAATCAGAACAAAATCAACTCTTGGAAATTGGAAATTGTACAGTTTTGCAGATTTGATTGGTTTGAATTTGAATGAAAAGATCTATGGATTTTAACCAAGCACTGACGCTGAACCACACGATTAGCAGAAGAATGAACGAAGCAAACTCTGCAGTGTATCTTGATGAATTTCCACAAAGAGGTACAAGGTTTTCTCTTGTCTTTGATATACCATTATCTGCTATTTAATTTAAAGGTCCCGTTTTTTGCGCTGTTTTGAAGCTTTGTGTTTACAGTGTTCTATATAACATGTGTTCATGTTTCGCGTTCTTTTGTTTTTAAAACATGGGATCACGAAGAACGGGACTGTAAATGATGTCAAATGTTGAAAGGAAGAGGACGAGGGGTCGGCTTTATTGCTGACGACTTTTAATTACAATATCAAACAAAAACGATGGCTCTCGCACCATAAACAGGAAACTTATTCCAGTTCTCAGCTCTGGCATTCACGCTCATCAGCAGAGGGTCTCTCTCATTCTACTCCTGTTTCTCCTGGCGTTAAATACTCTCTCCATGGCAATTACTGAAACAAGAGACAGGTGTTGATTATTTCCGTTCAGCCCGCTCACTCACCGTTCGTCTCCCAATTCTCTCTCCGGCTGCAGACTTCGCTAAACCACGCCTCCGCCTCCACATACCCTCAGGCCGGGGAGCCATCCGGCCTGCAACCCCCCCCCACCGATTTCTAGAGAGGAAGTCGGCCACAGCCATCTGAACACCCGGCCTGTGGATCACCTTGAACTTAAAAGGCTGTAGAGCCAGATACCACCGAGTGATCCGCGCGTTGGTATCCTTCATGCGGTGGAGCCATTGCAGGGGGGCATGGTCCGACCAGAGGCTGAACTCCCGTCCCAGGAGATAGTAGCGGAGGGTGAGGACGGCCCACCTGATAGCCAAGCACTCTTTTTCAATTTTTTCTCCGACCCGTGCCTTATTTCCCCAAGAGGCATCAATGCATAGAGACCCCAATAGAGCACCGAAGGCAGGCCAATTCGTACCCAAAATTATCGGATGCCAGAGGTGCGGACTAACGGCCACCTCAACGCTATGCTTTTAACCCCGAAAATGGATAACGTCGGGCATTAGCAGGTATTCCCTTATATCCCCGTGCACACACCGTACCTTAACCACGCGGCTTGTATCCAATGCCCCTGGTTGAATCAGGCTTTGATGGATCGAGGTTTGGTTACATCCTGAATCCACCAAGGCCGGATAAATACCCCCCTTGATACTCACAGGTATTTGGTATTCGCCGGCCTGATCTGGGGTGACCTGTGGAGTGTCCGGGACCCGGATGATGGATGATGGCCCTTTTGAGGTCGTCGAAGACCAGGAGGTTCGCCACCGGGAGCTGTTGCGCGGCCACCTGGGCTTTGCCGGAGAGCAGGGGGATGAGGCGCACCGGCCACTGGTTGGGGAGACAGCCACATGCCTCCGCCGATTTCTGGAACAGCTCCAGGAACGCTTCCGGATCATCCTGGGGCGCCATCTTGTGCATCGGCAGATGCAGGGGCGGCGACGGGCGGCCCGGCGGCCTCGGTGCGAACCTCCAGATCGATCCATCTCCGGACCCTCTCGGTCCTCCTGCTGGGCCTGGACGATGGCCTGGAACCGCCTCTCCTGGTCGGTCCTCAAGTCCAGCAGAGCCTGATGTTGTT